>NC_037684.1:49704172-49713896 GCF_003255815.1 Theropithecus gelada | reverse complement strand
TTTTTTTTTTTTTTTTTTTTTTTTTGAGATGGAGTCTCGCTCTGTCACCCAGGCTGGAGTGCAGTGGCCGGATCTCAGCTCACTGCCTCCCGGGTTTACGCCATTCTCCTGCCTCAGCCTCCCAAGTAGCTGGGACTACAGGCGCCCGCCAACTCGCCCGGCTAGTTTTTTGTATTTTTTAGTAGAGACGGGGTTTCACCGTGTTAGCCAGGATGGTCTCGATCTCCTGACCTCGTGATCCACCCGTCTCGGCCTCCCAAAGTGCTGGGATTACAGGCTTGAGCCACCGCGCCCGGCCAATTTATTCTTTTTTTAAGGCCAAATAATATTCCATTGTATGTGTATACCTGGCTGAAGTTTTGTTTTTTGTTTTTTTTGAGAGAGTCTTGCTTTGTCACCCAGGCTGGAGTGCAGTGGCACAATCTTGGCTCACTGCAGTCCCCGCCTCCCGGTTCAAGTGATTCTTGTGCCTCAGCTCCCAAGTAGCTGGGATTACAGGCACTCACCACCACACTCAGCTAATTTTTATATTTTTGGTAGAGACGGGGTTTTTCCATGTTGCCCAGGCGGGTCTTGAACTCCGGGCCTCAAGTGATCCGCCCACCTTGGCCTCCCAAAATGCTGGGATTACAATCATTGAACCACTGAGCCTGGCCTGACTGGAGATTTTTTATTTTATTTTTATTATTATTATTTTTTGGAGATGGAGTTTCACTCCTGTTGCCCGGGCTGGAGTGCGATGGTGCGATCTTGGCTCACTGCAACCTCTGCCTCCTGGATTCCGGCAATTCTCCTGTTTCAGCCTCCTGAGTAGCTGGGATTATAGGCGCCCGCCACCACACCCAGCTAATTTTTCTATTTTTTGTAAAGATGGGATTTTATTATATTGGTCAGGCTGATCTCGAACTCCTGACTTCAGGTGATCTGTCTGCCTCCCAAAGTGCTGGGATTACAGACGTGAGCCACCGCGCCTGGCCTGGAGTATTTTTGAATAGATTCCCTTACATCATATCATTTCTCTTGTAAAAATAGTAATGCTTACTAATCAGGACTTAAAAACTTCACACTACTATTAATTCCTTAATATTACGTAGTATCTAGTCTTTGTCCATATTTTTCTGATTATTTTTTAAAATGGCTTTTTTTTTTTGAGACGGAGTTTCGCTCTTGTTGCCCAGGCTGCAACGGCGTGATCTTGGCTCACTGCAACCTCCGCCTCCCAGGTTCAAGCAATTCTCCTGCCTCAGCCTCCCTAGTAGCTGGGATTACAGGCATGTGCCACCAGGCCCAGCTGATTTTGTATTTTTAGCAGAGACAGAGTTTCTCCATGTTGATCAGGCTGGTCTCGAACTCCCAACCTCAGGTTATCCACCCGCCTCGGTCTCCCAAAGTGCTGGGATTACAGGCATGAGCCACTGTGCCCGGCCAAAAATGGGTTTTCATACTTGGTTTATTCTAAGCAGGATCCAAACAAGATCCACACCACATTTGGTCAGTGGTGCTGAAGCCTCTTTCCTTCTCTATGCTTTTGATAATTGAGGCATTTATCTCTGGCGTGTGTTACTGAAATCGTTGCTAGTAACCAAGTACTTGGAAGTGATTTTCCAAGAAAATTACTATTCAAAGAACAATGGACCAGACATTAACCATGGGTTGTGAGCTCCGTCTGGTAAAGCAGTATGTATGTTACAACGTGGTGAGCTGCTTATGGAGTGACAGCAGAATTTTAGTTCAATGAATTAGATTTTCTAAATTATTTTTTGGAAAGAGTGCCAGCTTAGTTGAGTCTTTTTGTTAGACATATGCATATAAACTGGAATTTTTTTAAAGAGAGAAATCTTAATTTCCCTTTTTTGTTCTTTTTGGTCTATAGGCGCCTTGGTGCTGAATTGGGGAAGTCTGTTGTATATCAAGAGACCAATGGAGGTAAGTTAAAATTATTTCTTTTTTTAAAAATTTTTTATTTATTTAGTTTTTTCGAGACAGAGCCTCACTGTGTCGCCAAGGCTGGAGTGCAGTGGCACGATCTTGGCTCACTGCAACCTCCGCCTCCCAGGTTCAAGCAATTCTTTTGCCTCAGCCTCCTAAGTAGCTGGGTTTACAGACACCCACCACCACACCCGGCTAATTTTTATGTTTTTAGTAGAGATGGGGTTTCACCATGTTGGCCAGGCTGGTCTTGAACTCCTTACCTCAAGTGATCTGCCCACCTCGGCGTCTCAAAGTACTGGGATTACAGGCATGAGCCACTGTGCCCAGCCTTTATTTATTTATTTATTTTTATTAAGATGGGGTCTCACTGTGTTGGCCAGGCTGGTCTTGAACTCCTGAGCTCAAGCAGTCTTCCCGCCCCAGCTTCCCAAAGTGCTGGGATTACAGGCGTGAGCCACTGTGCTCGGCTTCCACCATGGTATTTCTAAAATGCAAATATTTTTTCTTACTACTGCTTCCTTACTCCTGCCCTCTAGGCTGGAGTCCAGTCTTTTTAGCAATTACATGGGGCCCTTTGGGAATCCAGATTCTACCCCTTTACCTGCCTCGTCTTTGATCCATACATTACCACATCTTGTGTGCTCTGACTTGGGAATACTTGTTAAATCTAACCTCTTCTCACAGCCTCTGCTGCTCCCACTCCAGTCCAGCCTGCCATTTGCTGCTTGCTAGACATCTTCCAAAACAGCTGCCGTGGCCTCCCCGTGGCCACTCCTGCCCTGCCATGGTTTTCTTCACACAGTAGCCAGTAGTCTTTTTTTTTTTTTTCTTTTTTTTTTTTGAGACGGAGTCTCGCTCTGTCGCCCAGGCTGGAGTGCAGTGGCCGGATCTCAGCTCACTGCAAGCTCCGCCTCCCGGGTTCACGCCATTCTCCGGCCTCAGCCTCCCGAGTAGCTGGGACTACAGGCGCCCGCCACCTCGCCCGGCTAGTTTTTTGTATTTCTTAGTAGAGACGGGGTTTCACCGTGTTAGCCAGGATGGTCTCGATCTCCTGACCTCGTGATCCACCCGTCTCGGCCTCCCAAAGTGCTGGGATTACAGGCTTGAGCCACCGCGCCCGGCCAGCCAGTAGTCTTTTTAAAACAAGTAGATGAAACCCTTCCCAAACTCTAATCTTCCAGTGGGTTTCCTATCACTGTTAGAATAAATTCCACTCTTTAGTGAATAAGAAATGAAATCCAAAGTCCTGCAAGTCCTGGTCCCTTGGCTCACTGACTTCCTGTCTCTCTCTTTCCCCTCAGTCTCTCTACTTTCTAAGTAGACTAACTGCCTGCGCCTCTGCTTGGCACGCTCGGATCCACATCTTCCTGAGTCCTGAACCCCCTTCTGCACTGCTCGTTCTGGATTGCAGTGAGGCCCTTGTTTCCAGCCCCATTGTTCTCTCTCCTTCGTCACAGCTATAGCATCTCCGGCATGCTGGGCCTGAGGGTTTGCTGGCCTTGGTGTCGTATCATGTCTCTTGAGTCAGTCTTTGTCCCTTCGTCCAAGTCCTGCATTTTGTGGTTCCCAGTACAGTTCCCGACATGGAGGAGGCCTCAGCATTTGTTTAAAAAATAATAAGGATGGGCCGGGCGCGGTGGCTCAAGCCTGTAATCCCAGCACTTTGGGAGGCCGAGACGGGCGGATCACGAGGTCAGGAGATCGAGACCATCCTGGCTAACACGGTGAAACCCCGTCTCTACTAAAAAATACAAAAAACTAGCCGGGCGCGGTGGCGGGCGCCTGTAGTCCCAACTACTCGGGAGGCTGAGGCAGGAGAATGGCGTGAACCCGGGAGGCGGAGCTTGCAGTGAGCTGAGATCCGGCCACTGCACTCCAGCCTGGGCGGCAGAGCGAGACTCCGTCTCAAAAAAAAAAAAAANGTCAGTCTTTGTCCCTTCGTCCAAGTCCTGCATTTTGTGGTTCCCAGTACAGTTCCCGACATGGAGGAGGCCTCAGCATTTGTTTAAAAAATAATAAGGATGGGCCGGGCGCGGTGGCTCAAGCCTGTAATCCCAGCACTTTGGGAGGCTGAGACGGGCGGATCATGAGGTCAGGAGATCGAGACCATTCTGGCTAACATGGTGAAACCCCGTCTCTACTAAAAAATACAAAAATCTAGCCGGGCGAGGTGGCGGGAGCCTGTAGTCCCAGCTACTCCGGAGGCTGAGGCAGGAGAATGGCATAAACCTGGGAGGCGGAACTTGCAGTGAGCTGAGATCCGGCCACTGCACTCCAGCCTGGGCGACAGAGCCAGACTCCGTCTCAAAAAAAAAATAATAATAATAATAAGGATGTTAATCTTTGGCCTCTTTGTTTACCTTTTATTTTTTATTTTTTGAGATGGAGTCTCGCTGCATTGCCCAGGCTGGAGTGCAGTGGCCCAGTCTAGGCTCACTGCAAGCTCCATCCCCCGGGTTCATGCTATTCTTCTGCCTCCGCCTCCCGAGTAGCTGGGACTACAGGCGCCCGCCACCACGCCCAGCTAATTTTTTGTATTTTTAGTAGAGACAGAGTTTCACCGTGTTAGCCAGGATGGTCTCGATCTCTTGACCTCGTGATCCACCCGCCTCGGCCTCCCAAAGTGCCGGGATTACAGGCGTGAGCCACCGTGCGCGGCCTGTGTCTTTATTTTGATAACATGTTGTTGTTTTATTGTTGCTTTTGACCCTGAGACTTTATGCTGAACTGTTGGTTAGTTTTGTCTTCTGTTTTGGGGGACTTATTTTCCTCGAGTTTGACTATTTTTTTTTTTTTTTTTTGAGACGGAGTCTTGCTCTGTCGCCCAGGCTGGAGTGCAGTGGCCGGATCTCAGCTCACTGCAAGCTCCGCCTCCCGGGTTCCCGCCATTCTCCTGCCTCAGCCTCCCGAGTAGCTGGGACTACAGGCGCCCGCCGCCTCGCCCGGCTAGTTTTTTGTATTTTTTAGTAGAAACGGGGTTTCACCATGTTAGCCAGGATGGTCTCGATCTCCTGACCTCGTGATCCGCCCGTCTCGGCCTCCCAAAGTGCTGGGATTACAGGCTTGAGCCACTGCGCCCGGCCGACTGTTTTTTTTTTTGAGACGGAATCTCGCTCTGTTGCCCGGGCTGGAGTGCAGTGACACCATCTTGGCTCACTGCAACCTTCGCCTCCCCGGTTCAAGCAATTCTCCTGCCTCAGCCTTCCAAGTAGCTGGGATTACAGACATGCGCCACCACGCACTGCTAGTTTTTGTATTTTTAGTAGAGACAGGGTTTCACCCTGTTGGCCGGGCTGGTCTTGAACTCCTAACCTCAAATGCTCTCTCTTCCTTGACCTCCCGAAGTGCTGGGATTACAGGTGTGAGCCACCACATCTGGCCCTTATTTTTTTTCAAGTCAAACTGTGTTCAGTTTTTTTTTTTTCTTTTTTTTGAGATGGAGTTTCGCTCTTGTTGCCCAGGCTAGAGTGCAATGGTGCCATCTCGGCTCACTGCAACCTCCACTGCCTGGGTTCTAGTGATTCTCCTGTCTCAGCCTCCCAAGTAGCTGGGATTACAGGCATGTGCCACCACACCCAGCTAATTTTATTTTTAGCACGGACAGGGTTTCTCCATGTTGGTCAGGCTGGTCTCGAACTCCCGACCTCAGGTGATCTGCCTGCCTTGGCTTCCCAAAGTGCTGGGATTACAGGCGTGAGCCACTGCGCCCAGCTGTATTCAGTTTTCTTTTCTTTTCTTTTTTTTTTTTTAATTTTTTTTTTTTTGAGACGGAGTCTCACTGTGCTCCCAGGCTGGAGTGCAGTGGCGTGATCTTGGCTCACTGCAAGCTCCGCCTCCCGGGTTCATGCCATTCTCCCGCCTCAGCCTCCCAAGTAGCTGAGACTACAGGCGCCCGCCACCTCGCCCGGCTAGTTTTTTGTGTTTTTTAGTAGAGACGGGGTTTCACCGTGTTAGCCAGGATGGTCTCGATCTCCTGACCTCGTGATCCACCCGCCTCGGCCTCCCAAAGTGCTGGGATTACAGGCTTGAGCCACCGCGCCCGGCCTCTTTTTTTTTTTTTGAGACGGAGTCTCGCTCTGTCGCCCGGGCTGGAGTGCAGTGGCCGGATCTCAGCTCACTGCAAACTCCGCCTCCCGGGTTTACGCCATTCTCCTGCCTCAGCCTCCCGAATAGCTGGGACTATAGGCGCCCGCCACCTCGCCCGGCTAATTTTTTGTATTTTTCAGTAGAGACAGGGGTTTCACCGTGTTAGCCAGGATGGTCTCGATCTCCTGACCTCGTGATCCGCCCACCTTGGCCTCCCAAAGTGCTGGGATTACAGGCTTGAGCCACCGAGCCCGGCCTGTATTCAGTTTTCTTAAAGATATTTTCTTTTTTTTTTTTTTTGAGACGGAGTCTCTCTCTGTCACCCAGGCTGGAGTGCAGTGGCACGATCTCAGCTCACTGCAAGCTCTGCCTCCTGGGTTCATGCCATTCTACTGCCTCAGCCTCCCGAGTAGCTGGGACTACAGGCACCCGCCACCATGCCCAGCTAATTTTGTTTTTATTTGTATTTTTTAGTAGAGACGGTGTTTCACCGTGTCAGCCAGGATGGTCTCGATCTCCTGACCTCGTGATCCGCCCTCCTTGGCCTCCCAAAGTGCTGGGATTACAGGCATGAGCCACACTGCCTGGCCTTTAAAGATACTTTCAATATACAATCATGGTATTTCAGGCAGGACATGGGCAGACAATCATTAACAGCATATAATAACTTTTTTTTTTCTTTTTGAGATAGAGTCTTGCTGTGTCCCCCGGGCTGGAGTGCAGTGGCGTGATCTCAGCTTACTGCAGTCTCCACCTCCCAGGTTCGAGCAATTCTCCTGCCTTAGCCTCTCGAACAGCTGGGATTACAGGCATGTGCAGCCACGCCTGGCTAATTTTTGTATTTTTAGTAGAGACAGGGTTTCGCCATGTTGGTCAGGTTGGTCTTGAACTCGTGACCACAGGTGATCCGCCCACCTCAGTCTCCCCAAGTGTTGGGATTACAGGCATCAGCCACTACGCCTGGCCCAATAACTTTCAAACTCCCCTTTTCAATGAACTACCAAAATCAGAAAGTCACTGTAAAACCCAGTGAACATTTAGCATGTTTAACAACTTTTCACGAACTGACCCTGACTTTCAGGAAGTGAAATGAAAATGGCAGAATTTATCTGAAGATCCACAGTGTAGAAACGGAACCACTGCTCTTTTGAAGGGCACCATGTCAGTGGCATCACTGGAAGGTGCAAATTGCCTGACACACTGGAAATCAATTATGGGGGGTCAGGTCCCAGCAGTGTCTGGCTTTAAGGGATTTAAGTCTATGCTGAAAGGTGGAAAGGGAGAAGAGGACATAGACACGAATTTGTCTTTTCAGACCACGAGGCTTTTGTGTGCTGAGGTGGCCATGTGTGTCAAACTCAGGGGACCCCTCTTCCTGGGAGCCGAGAGGAAGTCTCAAAACTAGAAGGGGCCGGGCGTGGTGGCTTACGCCTGTAATCCCAGCACTTTGGGAGGCCGAGGCGGGTGGATCACCTGAGGTCGGGAGTTCGAGACCAGCCTGACCAACATGGAGAAACCCCATCTCTACTAAAAATGGAAAATTAGCCGGGCATGGTGGCACATGCCTGTAATCCCAGTTACTAGGGAGGCCGAGGCAGGAGAATCGCTTGGAGCTGGGAGGCAGAGGCTGCGGTGAGCCGAGATCGTGCCATTGCACTCCAGCCTGGGCAACAAAAGCAAAACTCTGTCTCAAAAAAACCAAAACAACAACAACAACAGAAAAACTGGAAGGGAAAGGTGCTTTCCCCACATCAATCCAGCTTCGGAGACATTCTATTCATGACATGTGCCCCTTCCCCCAAAACAACAATGAAGTGTTCTGTGTGCTAACAACATAGCTTAGAAAAAAAAAAATTCTGCATTTTTATAAAACTTGATAAAAAATAGTATTTCAAACTGTACAGTCACCAGACGTACACAGTTGTCAAAAATGCACTCACTTCCCTCGGCATCTCCAGCAGGTGCCTGGTCTGTTCAGGCATCTCCACTTTGTGTAGAGTCATTCCCCTCCTTGCCAGCGTCAGCTTTTCCCTTTTTCCCTTTGGGTACCTTCTCTCCCTTCTTTGCAGCGGCCTCTTTAGGCCTGAGCTCTGTCTTTGGAGGAGCAGGTTTAGCAGACAGCCTCACGGATCTTCTCTGTGGTTCGTCCTTCACCTTGGCCTCACCTTCCTTAGCATCCCCTTCAGCCTTTCTCTTGGGCATGGTGGCAGCAAAGGCGGCCAGATGCAGGCACTGGGAGCGGAATGCAGTGGCAGTGCACGGACTGCGGTCAGTCTGGGGGTCGTTCTTGCTTCCTCTTCTTCATACTGCTCTGAGATTTATTGTTTTGCACCAGATGAAATGTTGGTTTAGATTAATCTTTACTCCCTCCAAATGTTATCTAACTGTTGCATCATGAGTGCTTTGCTTTTCTGCTTTCTTTCTTTTTTTTTTTCCCAGACAAGGTCTCTGTTGCCCAGGCTGGAGTGCAGTGGCACAGTTTCAGCTCATGTTGCAGCCACGACCTTCTCTGGCTCAGGTGATCCTCCCACTGGGACTACAGGCACCTGCCACCATGCCGGCTAATTATTTTTTTTTTGAGATAGAATCTTGCTCTTTTGCCCAGGCTGGAGTGCAGTGGCACGATTACGGCTCACTGCAACCTCCGCCTCCTGGGTTCAAGTGATTCTCCTGCCTCAGCCTCCTGAGTAGCTGGGACTACAGTCACGTGCCACCACGCCTGGCTAATTTTTGTATTTTTAGTAGAGATGGTTTTTCACCATATTGGCCAGGCTGGTCTTGAAGAACTCTTGACCTTGTGATCCACCCACCTCGGCCTCCCAAAGTGCTGGGATTACAGGCATGAACCACTGCGCCTGGCCCTTGCTAATTCTTGTATTTTTTACATTTTTTATTTATGTATTTATTTATTTATTTTTGAGACAGAGTCTTGCTCTGTTGTCCAGGTTGGAGTGCAATGGCACGATCTTGGCTCACTGCAACCTCCGCCTCCTAGGTTCAAGCAGTTCTTCCGCTCAGCCTCTTGAGTAGCTGGGATTCCAGGCGCCCGCCACCATGCCCGGCTAATTTTTGTATTTTTAGTAGAGACGGGGTTTCACCATGTTGACCAGGCTGGTTTCGAACTCCTGACCTCAAGTGATCCGCCCACCTTGGCCTCCCAAAGTGCTGGGATTACAGGCGTAAGCCACCATGCCCAGCTAATTCTTGTATTTTTTGTAGAGACAGGATTTTGTCATGTTGCATAGGCTGTTCTTGAACTCTGGTGCTCAAGTGATCTCCTTTCCTTGGCCCTCCCAAAGTGCTAGGATTACAGGCATGTGCCACTGTGCCCGGCATGAAGTGCTTTTTTTTTTCTTTTTTCTCCTTTTTACACATAGGAGCTTTTCTTAAAACTTTAGAACATTTTTATTTTTCAGAAACAAGAGTTGAAATAAAAGAATCTGTTCGTGGCCAAGATATTTTCATTATACAGACAATACCCAGGTAAGAGGACTGACTACTTTATCTCTTTTCTGTAAAAACCTTAACAATATAATTGATTATCTTTTCATATGAACAACAACTTAGTGTTTTTAAAAAGTTATACATGGCCGGGCGCGGTGGCTCAAGCCTGTAATCCCAGCACTTTGGGAGGCCGAGACGGGTGGATCACGAGGTCAGAAGATCGAGACCATCCTGGCGAACACGGTGAAACCCCGTCTCTACT
>NC_037684.1:49652919-49699174 GCF_003255815.1 Theropithecus gelada | reverse complement strand
AAAAAATACAAAAAACTAGCCGGGCGAGGTGGCGGGCGCCTGTAGTCCCGGCTACTCGGGAGGCTGAGGCAGGAGAATGGCATAAACCCGGGAGGCGGAGCTTGCAGTGAGCTGAGATCCGGCCACTGTACTCCAGCCTGGGCGACAGAGCGAGACTCCGTCTCAAAAAAAAAAAAAAAAAAAAGAAAAAAGTTATACACTCAAGCCGGGCATGTGGCTCACGCCTGTAATCCCATCACTTTGGGAGGCCGAGGTGGGTGGATCACGATGTCAGGAGTTCGAGACCAGCCTGACCAATATGTTGAAACCCCGTCTCCGTTAAAAATACAAAAATTAGCCGGGCATGGTGGTGTGTACCTATAGTCCCAGGTGTTTGAGAGGCTAAGGCAGGAGAAGTGCTTGAAGCCAGGAGGCGGAGGTGAGCTGAGATCGCACCACTGCACTCCAGCCTGGGCGACAGAGTGAGACTCGTCTCATCAAAGGAAAAAAAAAAGTTATACATTCATTTGTATGTGAAACTAAATGCTTCCCCAAATACAATTACTGTCTTCTGGAATTCCTGCCGTTTGTCACGCTGTACTGTTACCTGTGTACTTCTCTGCAGGCTTTTTTTTTTTTGAGACAGCGTCTTACTCTGTCGCCCAGACTGGAGTGCAGTGGCACAGTCTTGGCTCACTGTAGTCTCTACCTCCTGGGTTCAAGTGATTCTCCTGCCTCAGCCTCCCCCGTAGGTGGGATTACAGGTGCCGACCACCATGTCCGGTTAATTTTTGTATTTTAGTAGAGACATGGTTTTACTATGTTGGCCAGGCTAGTCTTGAACTACTGGCCTTGAGTGATCCGCCCACCTCAGCCTCCCAAAGTTTTGGGATTACAGGCGTGAGCCACCACTCCCCAACCTTTAAACTCCTCAAGGACAAAGTGTTTTCCCATGGTTTGCACTGACCCTAGGCCAGTGTCTGTCAGCTCAGCTCTGCTGAAAAGCTTCTAGTTGTTAAGTGTGGTGCATAACTGCTCCTGGTTCATGCCCATCAAGACAGGTTTTTGCACTGCATTTTATCTTGCACTGTGGCCTGTTTCTAGCCTATCTGTTTCAGAGAGCATCGTCCTTGCTTCCCTGAGGGCAGGGGACTGACGCCTGGGGAATCCTGGCCTGGGAGCATCCATGCTTCTATATGGGACTATCTCCTCATCGCCTCACAGGGAGTGGGCAATTACACCATCTGTGTCTCTGAAAAATCCAGACCTTCATGTCCTGATCAGTTTACATTGCCCAGACCATATTAGTCATAAGAATGGCACTGAGTGCCACTAGTGTGCTGGATGCTTTTTATGTTTCGTTTTTGTTTGTTTTGTTTTTTTGAGACGGAGTCTCACTCTGTTGCCTAGGCTGGAGGGCAGTGGTGTGATCTTGACTCACTGCAACCTCCACCTCCTGGGTTCAAGTGATTCTACCTCAGCCTTCTGAGTATCTGGGATTACAGGCACCTACCACCATGCCCAGGTAATTTTTTGTATTTTTAGTAGTGATGGGGTTTTACCATGTTGGCCAGGCTGGTCTCAAACTCCTGGCCTCAAGTGATCCATCTGCCTCAGTCTCCCAAAGTGCTGAGATTACAGGCGTGAGCCACTGTGCCCGGCCCTATTCAGTATTCTTTAGTTTGGAGCAGTTCCTCACAGCCTTTCCTTGACTTTTTTTTTTTTTTTTTTGAGACAGGGTCTTGCTCTGTCACTCATGTAGGAATGCAGTTGCATGATCATGACTCACTGTAGCCTTAAGCTCCTGAACTCAAGCAATCCTCCCACCTCAGCCTCACTAGTAGCTGGGACCATAAGCGTGTGCCACCATCCTGGGCTAATTTTTGTATTTTTAGTAGAGATGAGGTTTTGCCATGTTGCCCAGGCTAGTCTTGAACTACTGGACTCAGAAGTGATCCACTCACCTCAGCCTCCCAAAGTGCTGGGATTACAGACATGAGCCACCACACCCGGCTTTGACTTTGAAAACTTTGACACATTTGAAGACTGTGACATTTTACCAATTACTTTGTCGAATGTCCCTCAATTTGGGTTTCACCATGATGGCTCTTTCACTATGATAAGATTCATGTACCTTGGAAGGAAGATGTGTTTCCATTGTCTTCCTGCTGCTTCATGGCAACTTGTGTGGATGCATCGGTTTATTCATTGTCTCGTGTGTCAGTTTCTAGTCTTATGCTGACACAATAGAGGCTCTTGTGAGCCTCATCGTATGTACATCACGTTGTCCGTGTTTCAGGTATATCTGTAGGAAGATCCTAAGGAATTTCTGATTGTGAGGGTCCATTCCCTGTGGTATTGAGGGAAGGGGCTGCATTGCCCTCATTGAGGATGTACTAATTCACATTTTCTTCAGCAGTTTTGGTTTTATATTGTTTGCCTCCTGGTGACTGGAGTCTTTTTTGCCCAGTGGTTTTGTTTGACTCTCCATCTTTTTTTTTTTTTTTTTTTTTGAGATGGAGTCTTGCTCTGTTGCCTGAGCTGGAGTGCAGTGGCACGATCTCGGCTCACTGCAAGCTCTGCCTCCCGGGTTCACTCCATTTTCCTCCCTTGGCCTCCCGAGTAGCTGGGACTACAGGCGCCCGCCACCACGCTCAGCTAATTTTTTGTATTTTTAGTAGAGACGAGGTTTCACTGTGTTAGCCAGGATGGTCTTGATCTCCTGACATCGTGATCCACCCACCTGGGCCTCCCAAAGTGCTGGGATTACAGGCGTGAGCCACTGCACCTGGCCTGACTCTCCATCTTATAAATAAGGGGAAGACCTGAGGGGCTTGCCTAGGGGTACGGTGCCTGTCGGAAGGGAGCTTTGGCACACCACATAGCTGTTCCCTGGCCGTCTGTGATTATCCTGGGTTTTGTTGGTAGTGAATAGTAAGGTTACTTTGTCATCGCTATTTTTCCTGCATTCTTGAGTTCCTTAGGGCATAGGAAAGGGCCACATGTGACCCTAGGTCCATGGTTTGGCCACCTTAGATAACTGAGAGCTCTCTACTAGTTGGTGGAAGGGTGCAGAGTAATAGACCATGGTCTTTGTAGCCATGGGTTGGCCAGGTTTGTCACTAATCCTCCAAGAAATATTGGGGTCTGATTCTAAAAGCAGTATTGATTGGTGAAGTCTCTTTACTACCCTAATCGAATTTGTGATAACGAAAGGATTTGTCATGTGAAGAGTTATCATTAAGAAATCTCAGGCCGGCCGGGCGCGGTGGCTCAAGCCTGTAATCCCAGCACTTTGGGAGGCCGAGACGGGCGAATCACAAGGTCAGGAGATCGAGACCATCCTGGCTAACCCGGTGAAACCCCGTCTCTACTAAAAAGTACAAAAAACCAGCCGGGCGAGGTGGCGGGCGCCTGTAGTCCCAGCTACTCGGGAGGCTGAGGCAGGAGAATGGCGTAAACCTGGGAGGCGGAGCTTGTAGTGAGCTGAGATCTGGCCACTGCACTCCAACCTGGGCAACAGAGCGAGACTCCGTCTCAAAAAAAAAAAAAAAAAAAAAAAAAAAAAAAAAAAAAAAGAAATCTCAGGCCGGGCGTGGTGGCATAAGCCTGTAATCCCAGCACTTTGGGAGGCCGAGACGGGCGGATCATGAGGTCAGGAGATCGAGACCATTCTGGCTAACACGGTGAAACCCCGTCTCTACTAAAAAATACAAAAAACTAGCCGGGCACGGTGGCGGGTGCCTGTAGTCCCAGCTACTCGGGAGGCTGAGGCAGGAGAATGGCGAGGACCCAGGAGGCGGAGCTTGCAGTGAGCTGAGATCCGGCCACTGCACTCCAGCCTGGGTGACTCCGTCTCAAAAAAAAAAAAAAAGAAATCTCGTTGGCCAGGTACAGTGACTCACGCTTGTAATTCCAGGACGTTGAGACACTAAAGGCGGGAAGGTCACTTGAGTCCGAGATGGCTTGAGAACAGCCTGGGCAACATAGTGAGACTCCATCTCTACAAATAAAATTTGAAAATTAGCCAGGTATGGTGGTGTGCACCTATAGTCCCAGCTACTCCGGAGGTTGAGTTGGGAGGATCACTTGAGCCTGGGCAGTCAGGGCTACAGTGAGCTGTAATTGCACTACTGCACTCCAGTCTGGGCAACAGAGCCAGATCTTAGCTCAAAAAAAAAAAAAAAAAAAAAAAATGTCAAATTGTTAACACTCACTAGTTTGTCGGTCTGCATTGTAACCTGGAATTTCAGTCAGACTTCTCCAGGAAAAGACTGAACTGAGTCAGTGCCTGATCAGAGCAGTTCTCCTCTGGCACATGAGCAGCTGTGCTCTTGGCACTTTTGTTTTGTTACATGTGTTTAGAGATCGTCTATGAGTCAGGAGAAGCTAAGAGGTTAGAACCTCCTCACGTCTGATACCCCATTTTGTTAGATAGTCCAATAGTCCCCAGCCTTTTTGGCACCAGGGACTAGTTTTGTGAAAGACAGTTTTTCTTTCTTTTTTTTTTTTTTGAGACAGAGTCTCACTCTGTCACCCAGGCTGGAGTGCAATGGCGCGCTCTTGGTTCACTGCGAACCCCACCACAACCCCCGCCTCCCGGATTCGAGCGATTGTCCTGCCTCAGCCTCCTGAGGAGCTGGGATGACAGGCATGTGCCACCGTGCCTGGCTAATTTTGTATTTTTAGTAGTGACGGGGTTTCTCCATGTTGCTCGGGCTGGTCTTGAACTCCCAACCTCAAGTGATCTGCCCGCCTCGGCCTGCCAAAGTGCTGGGATTACGGGCTTGAGCCACCGCGCTGGGCCGTTTGTGGTTATCTCAAACTAGTCAAGCATAGAAACAGCATATTGTTAATGTCCTTTGTGATAAAAAGTTGAATTTTATAAAATTCTTGACTTTGATATTACATGGTAACCAAGAGTGCTCAATATAAGTATTTAATACATGCAATCTAGAGTGATGCTGGGGGCAGTAAAGACTGAACTTGACAAATGAAGGATCATCAGTGTGCAAGTGTCTTCCAGAGAAGGGACAAAAGAAGCATGAAAAAATGAGCTAGTTAATAGCAAATTGGGAAGCACAGTTTTTCTCACTCGTACCTTGAGTATGAGAAAATTTGACCATGGTCAGGTATGGTGGCTCATGCCTGTAATCTTAGCACTTCAGGAGGCCAAGGTGAAAGGATAGCTTGAGGCCAGGAGTTTGAGACCAGCCTAAGCAATATACTAAGACCCTGTGTCTATTTTTGTTTGTTTGTTTGTTTTTGAGACAAGGCGTTGCTCTGTTACACAGGCTGGAGTGCAGTGGCACGATCTCGGCTCACTGCAGCCTCCACCTCCCAGGCTCAAGTGATTCTCCTGTCTTGGCACCCACCGTCTTATCCTCCCAAGTTGCTGGGGCTATAGGCACATGCCACCACACATGGCAAATTTTGTATTTTTGGTAGAGACAGGATTTTGCCATGTTGCCCGGGCTGGTCTCAATCCCCTGAGCTCAGGTGATCCACTTGCCCCAACCTCCCAAGGTGCTTGGATTACATGCATGAGGCACTGTGCTAGGCTTTTATTTATTTATTTATTTATTTATTTATTTTTTTTTTTTTTGAGGAGGAGTCTGGCTCTGTGGCCCGGGCTGGAGTGCAGTGGCCGGATCTCAGCTCACTGCAAGCTCCGCCTTCCGGGTTTACGCCATTCTCCTGCCTCAGCCTCCCGAGTAGCTGGGAACACAGACGCCCGCCACCGCGCCCGGCTAGTTTTTTGTATTTTTTTAGTAGAGACGGGGTTTCACCGTATTAGTCAGGATGGTCTTGATCTCCTGACCTCGTGATCCGCCCGTCTCGGCCTCCCAAAGTGCTGGGATTACAGGCTTGAGCCACCGCGCCTGGCCGCTAGGCTTTTATTTAAAAGAAAAAAGGGCCGGGTACGGTGGCTCACGCCTGTAATTCCAGCACTTTGGGAGGTCGAGGAGGGCGGATCACGAGGTCAGGAGATCAAGACCATCCTGACTAATACAGTGAAACCCTGCCTCTACTAAAAATACAAAAAATTAGCCGAGCATAGTGGCGGGAGCCTGTAGTCCCAGCTACTGGGGAGGCTGAGGCAGGAGAATAGCATGAACCCAGGAGGTGGAGCTTGAGGTGAGCCCAGATTGCGCCACTGCACTCCAGCCTGGGCGAAAGGGCAAGACTCTGTCTCAAAAAAAAAAAGAAAAGAAAAACGAAATTTTGACCAAAGGAAGAAGTAGTGCCGGGCGCGGTGGCTCAAGCCTGTAATCCCAGCACTTTGGGAGGCCGAGACGGGTGGATCACGAGGTCAGGAGATCGAGACCATCCTGGCTAACACGGTGAAACCCTGTCTCTACTAAGAAATACCAAAAAACTAGCCGGGCGAGGTGGCGGGCGTCTGTAGTCCCAGCTACTCGGGAGGCTGAGGCCGGAGAATGGCGTGAACCCGGGAGGCGGAGCTTGCAGTGAGCTGAGATCTGGCCACTGCACTCTAGCCTGGGCTACAGAGTGAGACTCCATCTCAAAAAAAAAAAAAAAAAAAAAAAAAAGAAGTAGTGAGCACTTCATGGAGTTGCAGCAAAGAGACAGTCTTGTATAATAACAATGACAATTTTACATGCATGTCAACATGGAAAGGCACCTTTCCTGTTGAAAAAGGCACATAGGTATAAATGAGTACTTCTGAAAACCAGAACCCTGTCCTGAAGATGGTGAAGTTCCTTTATGTGTATTTGGTGTTGAGATTATTTAAAAGCCGCAAGTCTCTTCCCAGTGGTTCAGTTTAAGAGCATCAAAGCAAAAATATCACCGGGCATTTCCTCTGTCTTTTAAGCTGATAGGGATGGAAGAAGAAAGGAAAAATTTGGAAAAAAGACAGAGGATGGATGTGTTGTTTTGTGTGCATGTGCAGCCCATAGAGAAGGTTATTACGTTTGTCACAATAAACTAGTTCTTTCTTGTTGTTGTTTTGAGACGGAGGCTTGCTGTGTTGCCCAGGCTGGGGTGCAATGGAGCGATCTCAGCCCACTGCAACCTCTGCCTCCCAGGTTCAAGCAATTCTCCTGCCTCAGCCTCCGGAGTAGCTGGGATTATAGGCGTGTGCCACCACAGTCAGCTGATTTTTGTATTTTTAGTAGAGACGGGGTTTCGCCATGTTACCCAGGCTGGTCTCAAAACTCCTGACCTCAGGTGATCCACCCGCCTTGGCCTCCCAAAGTACTCACAGACATAAGCCACCATGCCCAGCCAATAAACTAGTTCTTGTAGTGCTTGAGTACTGGATACTTTAGTACCAACTAAAGAACAGAGATGATTTAATTTAATTTAATTTAATTTAATTTAATTTAATTTAATTTTTTTTTTTGAGACGAGTTTCTCTCTTGTTGCCCAGGCTGGAGTGCAGTGGTATGACCTCGGCTTACTGCAAACTCCGCCTCCCAGATTCAAGTGATTCTCCTGCCTGAGCCTCACGAGTAGCTGGGATTACAGGCATGCACCACCATGCCCAGCTAATTTTGTATTTTTAGTAGAGATGGGGTTTCACCATATTGGCCAGGCTGGTTTTGAACCCCTGACCTCAGGTGATCCACCCACCTTGGCCTCCCAAAGTGCTGGGATTACAGGCATGAGCCACTGTGCCTGGCCCAATTTTTTATTTTATTTTATTGTATATTTTATATTTTGTTTTATTAATTTAGTTTTTGAGACAGAATCTTGCTCTGTTGCCCAGGTTGGAGTGCAGTGGCACAATCTCAGCTTACTGCAATTTCCGCCTCCTGGATTCAAGCAATTCTCCTGTCTCAGCTTCCCAAGTAGCTGGGATTACAGATGCACACCACCACACCCAGCTAATTTTTGTATTTTTAGTAGAGATGGGGTTTCTCCATGTTGCCTAGGCTGGTCTCGAACTCCTGACCTCAGGTGATTCACCTGCCTTGGCCTCCCAAAATGTTAGGATTATAGGCGTGAGCCGCTGTGCCCGATCTGGTTTTTTTTTTTTTTTTTTTGAGACGGAGTCTTGCTCTGTCCCCCAGGCTGGAGTGCAGTGGCGCGATCTCGGCTCACTGCAAGCTTCGGCTCACTTCAAGCTCCGCCTCGTGGGTTCACACCATTCTCCTGCCTCAGCCTCCCGAGTAGCTGGGACTACAGGCGCCCGCCACCACACCTGGCTAATTTTTTTGTATTTTTAGTAGAGATGGGGTTTCACCGTGTTAGCCAGGATGGTCTCGATCTCCTGACCTCGTGATCCGCCCGCCTTGGCCTCCCAAAGTGCTGGGATTACAGGCTTGAGCCACTGCGCCCGGCCTCGATCTGGTTTTTTAATATTATCTGCAGTTACATTGATGAAGGAATATATTTTACAGGTTTTTCTGTTGTTAGGAGGAAGGGGGCATTGCCTAAAGTAATAAGGCTAATTTTAGGCAAACAGACCAAAGCTTAGTCATTAAGCTTACTGCCTTTGGAGCTGTTGTTCTAAAATAACATAGATCCCTTTTTTTGGTTCTGTTTTTGCTTGGAATAACTTTCAAACTACCGCTTCCAAACTTGCAGCATATTTCTTTTGACTGTTCTAATAATAGCAAAGTTTTGGTTTTTGACGATAGGTTTAATTTTTGGAAATGGCAAAAAGCCATTCAGAACAAAATGATTATTTTGGGTAATTGAACTGTGTGATACTCAGAGATTTTCCAGATATACCAAGCAACGGAACTAAGTAAAATATGAAGCTTATAAAGTATATTTTAAAGGATAATTTTTATGTTTACGTACAAGTTCTAGTGTGTTGATTATGAAGCTTATAAAGTACATTTTAAAGGATAATTTTTGTGTTTATGTACAAGTTCTAGTGTGTTGATGTAAAGTAAGAAGACTCATTAACATAACATTTACAGCTGGGCACGGAGGCCCACGCCTGTAATCTCAGCACTTTGGGAGGCCGAAGCAGGCGGATCAGTTGAGGTCAGGAGTTTGAGACCAGCCTAGCCAACACGGTGAAACCCCGTCTCTACTGAAAACACAAAAAAATTAGCCAGGCATGGTGGCGGGTGCCTGTAATCCCAGATATTCAGAAGGCTGAGGTGGGAGAATTGATTGAACCTGGAAGGCAGAGGTTGCAGTGAGCCAAGATGGTGCTACTGCACTCTAGCCTTCCAGCCTGGGTGACAGTGACCCAGTTTCAAAACAACAACAAATTTACAACTGCTGCAGATGATTAATTGTTACAGTTGGGAGGAGGGTAAATTCTCCCCCATTACTTCCAGCTATGGTGTTGGTCTCTCTTTTGCAAGCTTGGCTAGTTTAATGAATGCGTATACATACCATGCCTGTTTCCTCACCTCAGGTTAGTTTTTGCCTGTCCAAAATGCTAGAGCAGCAAGGTCTGGGCTTAATATAGGATATGGTTTTCTTAGGGGAAAGAAAAGTAGTTGATTGGCTGGGCATGGTGGCTTAAGCTGTACTGCCAGCACTTTGGGAAGCCAAGGCAGGAGAATCGCCTGAGCCCAGGAGTACAAGACCAGCCTGGGCAACATGGTGAGACCTTTCTCTATTTAAAAAAAAAGAAAGGGCCGGGCGCGGTGGCTCACACCTGTAATCCCAGCACTTTGGGAGGCTGAGGCAGGCGGATCACAAGGTCAGGAGATTGAGACCACGGTGAAACCCTGTCTCTACTAAAAATACAAAAAATTAGCCAGGTGCGGTGGCAGGTGCCTGTAGTCCCAGCTACTCGGGAGGCTGAGGCAGGAGAATGGCCTGAACCCAGGAGATGGAGCTTGCAGTGAGCCGAGATTGTGCCACTGCACTCCAGCCTGGGGGACAGAGCGAGACTCTGTCTCAAAAAAAAAAAAGAAAGAAAAGTAGTTGGTAAAACAATTAAGAATGTGCTACTTAGAGATAAAGACTACAAGAGCTAGCCAGGGTGTACTTGGAACATTCTCAGGGAACAGATAAACAAAGCAGAGACTTCCAGCCAATTTCTCTTCACCCTGCTAGTTCACAGAGTAACTGCCTGGTGTCTGATTTGTCCGGTGTCTCTCAGTGAAGCCAGTGTGACAAAGCCCCTTTTGTCACCTTTCTGACCAATAAGGGGTGAGGTGTGGGGCTTTCTTTAGCCTTGGGCTGGAGGATGTTGAATTTTCCCTTGGAAAAATGGAAAATAAAAACCTCATGGGAAATTGCTCTTTTTTTTTTTTTGAGATGGAGTTTCGCTCTTGTTGCACAGGCTGGAGTGCAATGGCATGATGTTGGCTCACCACAACCTCCATCTCCCAGGTTCAAGCTATTCTCCTGCCTTAGCCTCCTGAGTAGCTGGGATTACAGGCATGTGACACCAGGCCCGGCTAATTTTGTATTTTTAGTAGGGATGGGCATTTGTCCATGTTGGTCAGGCTGGTCTCGAACTCCTGACCCAGGTGATCTGCCTGCCTTCCTTCCAAAGTGTTGGGATTACAGGTGTGAGCCACTGCACCTGGCCTTTTTTTTTTTTTTTTTGAGAAGGAGTCTTGCTCTGTAGCACAGGCTGGAGTGCAGTGGTATGATGTCGGCTCACTGCAACCTCCGCCTCCCAGGTTCAAACAATTCTCCTGCCTCAGCCTCTCAAGTAGCTGGGATTACAGGCACCTGCAACCATGCCCAGCTATTTAATTTTTAGTAGAGACGGGCTTTCACCATGTTGGTCAGGCTGGTCTCCAACTCCTGACCTCAGGTAATCCACCTGCCTTGGCCTCTCAAAGTGTTGGGATTACAGGCGTGAGCCACTGTGTCCAGCCCAGAAATTGCTTATTAATGAAAGAAACATTACCCTGAAATCAGGACTTCTCAAAAATTGTTTATCTTGTTCATTAATGTTTTACTATCTGGGCCTCCCTTGTGCTTTGTTCTCCAAAACTCATGGTATCATACACTTGGGTATTTTACTTGATTTTGTTTTTATTTTTTTGTGTGTGTTTTTTGAGAGATGGTATCTCACTCTGTTGCCCAGGTTGGAATGCAGTGGCTCAGTCACGGCTCATTATAGCCTTTAACTCCTGGGCTTGAGGGATCCTCCCACCTCAGCCTCCCGAATAGCTAGGACTACAGGTGAGCACCACTGTGCCTGGCTGATTTTTAAATTTTATTTTATTTGTAGAGACAAGGTCTTGCTGTGTTGCCCAGGCTGGTATCAAACTTCTGGCTTCAAGCAATACTCCTGCCTTGGCCTCCCAAAGTGCTGGGATTACAAGCATAAGCTACTGCCGTTGGTCCACTTGTGTATTGTCTATGACAAAGCCAGCTAAAAACCCACTACTTGAGTCTGGGTGCAGTGGCTCATGCCTATAATCCCAGCACTTTGGGAGGCTGAGGTGGGTGGGTCACCTGAGGTCAGGAGTTTGAGACCAGCCTGGCCAACATCGTGAAACCCCATCTCTACTAAAAATACAAAAATTAGCTGGGCGTGGTGGCGGGTGCCTGTAATCTCCGCTTCTTGAGAGGCTGAGGCAGGAGAATTGCTTGAACCCGGGAGGCAGAGGTTGCAGTCAGCCGAGATTGTACCATTGTACTCCATTCTGGGTGACAAAAATGAATTTCCATCTCCAAAACAAAACAAACAAACAAAAAACCGCACTACTTGAACAGATAACGCTTACAGAAGCTACTAAATTAACTGACTCCAAACACATTGTGGGTATTGGGATCTGGTTTATGAAGCCACAGCAAGCCTGGGTATGGTGGCTCATGCCTGTAATCCCAATACTTTGGGAGGCTGAGATGGGAAGATTGCATGAACCCAGGAGTTCAGCACCAGCCGGGGCAATATATTGAGACCCTGTCTCTTACAAAAAAGAAAAGAAAAGAAAATCTTTTAAACAAAAAAGTCTCGGCAGGGCGCGGTGGCTCAAGCCTGTAATCCCAGCACTTTGGGAGGCTGAGATGGGTGGATCACGAGGTCAGGAGATCGAGACCATCCTGGCGAACACGGTGAAACCCCGTCTCTACTAAAAAGTACAAAAAAACTAGCCGGGGAGGTGGCGGGCGCGTGTAGTCGCAGCTACTTGGGAGGCTGAGGCAGGAGAATGGTGTGAACCCTGGAGGCGGAGCTTGCAGTGAGCTGAGATCTGGCCACTGCACTCCAGCCTGGGCCACAGAGCGAGACTCCGTCTCAAAAAAAAAAAAAAGTCTCTGGGAAGGGGACCACACATTCTTGCATGAGTCAGATGTGCTCCTTCTTGGGAAGAATGATTACCTCGAGAGTGGTCCCAGATGGCCTCTGGCGTTCCCTAGAGGTGGTTTGCCTTGTTTACCTACCACAGTGCTTGACTCAAGTTGCCCATTAAATATGTGTTGCATGGATGATGAACTAAAATTGACTATTATGAATTCCCAAGTTCCTCGAAAGTGTTTGATAATTGCTTTGATTCTACCAAAGATTATCTGACCTTTTGATGCCAGACTTGGCATTATTAATTTGAAAGGCTGAAGGAGAAAAATGGTCCAATTTATTGAGAAGGGGAAAAAAAAAGGTAACTGGAAAATAATGGAATGGATTAGCAGTCTCAAAGGAATATCTTAGTTGTCTTGAAGTTGAGCCCTGCATCAGTCTCCTCAGGGAGAAATGTTTTTTGTTTGTTTTTGTTTGTTTTTGTTTTTGTTTTTTTAAATCACAGAATGCTTGCAATCGGTAAGAAAAATCTAAATTACAAGGGTGAAATTGGAATTTCCAGGAGTTGAACCTGGAAGTGGAAAACATTGTCAGAATAAAAGGATGTCCTTGAAATCGCTCACTCCCACTCTGCCTTAGAGATAAGTGTCAACATAAATTGTAAGAGACTGGGAGGAAATGGCTCAATTACCCTTCAAGCTAGAAGGCATCTCTTGCTGAGTATTTCATTCAGTCACCTATTCAGCAAATGTTAACTCTGTGTATGGCAGGCTTTCCACTTTGCTGTAATGAGGGCAGCATCACCTACATGTCAGTGTAGAGCTGATAATTGTTCAAGAACGGGTGCCTGAAGAACCTGCTGCCATGGGTATGAACTGAGGACATGGGGAAGGGAAAGGAGATACAGTCTTGACCCCCACCCCCGCCCCAAGATGGGGATGTTTGAGGATGCGTGGATAGTCCAGGGAAGAGCAGGAGGAAGCTAACGTGAGAAGTGAATACTGAGAGAGCGTCCTGGAAGGATTTCAAGGCTCTCTCACCCGTTTTTAAAGGTAGAGCCTGACTGGGAATGGTGGTGCATGCCTATAATCCCAGTGCTTTGATAGGCTGAGGTGGGAGCATCACTTGAGCCCAGGAGTTCGAGGCTGCAGTGAGCTATGATTGTACCACTGCACTCCAGCCTGGGTGACAGAGGTGAGACCATTTCTTAATAAGTGAGTAAGTAAGTGAATCAATGAATGAATACAGAGTCTACATTAGGTTTGATTATCCTTGGCGAAAGCTAACAATCCAAATTTATAATCACTGGAAGTAGCCTTTCCTTCTACTATCTTTCAGATTCATGTTTCATTTTTTGTCTCTCAGGGTAATCTTTGTCAGGAATTTATATGTCAGGGAAGGAAGGGTCCAGGGAGTTTTGTTTTGTTTTTTGAGACAGAGTCTCACTCTGTCGTCCAGGCTGGAGTGCAGTGGCGCGATCTCGTCTCACTGCAACCTCCACCTCCCAGGGTCAAGTGATTCTCCTGCCTCAGCCTCCCCAGTAGCTGGGACTACAGGCGTGTGCCACTACGCCCAGCTAATTTTTGTATTTTTAGTAGAGACAGGGTTTCATAATGTTGGCCAGGCTGGTCTCAAACTCGTGACCTCAGGTAATCTGCCTGCCTCGGCCTCCGAAAGTGCTGGGATTACAGGCGTGAGTCACTGTGTCCAGCATCTAGGGAGGTTTTTGAAAATTAAGTTCTCACTGGGCACAGTGGCTCATGCCTGTAATCCCAGCACTTTGGGAGGCTGAGGCAGGTGGATCACCTGAGGTCCAGAGTTTGAGACCAGCCTGGCCAACATGGTAAAACCCCGTGTCTACTAAAAATAAAAAAGTAGCCGCGTGTGGTGGTGCACGCCTGTAATCCTAGTTACTTGGGAGGCTGAGACAGGAGAATTGCTTGAACCTGGGAGGCGGAGGTTGCAGTGAGCTGAGATCATGCCACTGCACTCCAGCCTGGGCGACAGAGTGAGACTCCGTCTCAAAAAAAGAAAAAAATTATGTTCCAAGACCTCACCACACCCAATGAGAAGAAAGACCAAATCTTTCTGTTAATGGCAGCTAAATGGAAGGGCAGGTGGGTTCTTGGCATTCATGCTGGCCTAAGCCCAAATCCCTGGGAGGCTGCCAGCAGGTGTTGGGTAACTCTGGTCACCAGCAGTTGCTTCAGATGCCACTGCAGTAACCCGGTATGACACACGAGAGACCCAGGCAAATGTGAGAGTGGGTTAACTGTGCTGTGAATAGGAGTAACCTCAGATGAAAACTGGGGCTTACTCAGCTACAAAAAGTTGGAAAGCTTCCCCTGCCTTCATGAGGTACCATTGTAAGCTAGTGTGATGGTAAAATTCCCATAACACCCGTCTGGCTGCCCATGTTAAGTTGATAAAGTCAAGATCTTTTCTAAGGGTTAATAAATGGAGTTAATCCCCAAATACAAATTTGGACTGTTTCAGAGATGTGAATACAGCTGTGATGGAGTTGCTCATCATGGCTTATGCACTGAAGACTGCCTGTGCCAGGAATATTATTGGGGTCATCCCCTACTTCCCCTACAGCAAGCAGAGCAAGATGAGGAAGAGAGGTTCCATTGTGTGCAAGCTGCTAGCATCCATGCTGGCAAAAGCAGGTGAGTGTGCGCCGGGGCCCTGGGGTTCCAGCATGATCCTTTAGGGCTCTTTCCTAGTCGGGCTTAGTTCATACCTCAGATACCCAATTTGGGATCTGAGTGTTTGTTTCCTTTTGAACAGTTTTGGCTAAGGATATGTGAGCTTGGTTAGAAATTCTGTTTTTTCCCTTATTCGCTTCGTCTTACTTTAGAATACCATTGCTTTAGTGTCTTCTCTTCTCTGTCATCTGTCACGTATCTTCTATTTCATCTTGTCATCGTTAAATTCTTAGCTGGCAGTCTTGGCATTCTTATGTGATCTTTTGATCTTCAGGTCTGGATTTCTGTACCTGCTTTGTTAGCTAAATTCCATTTTTGTTCATAGTATTCAAGCTGGATTTTCTTTTACTACCTCTCCCCTACCTTTGCCTTTCTACATAGCAGCTCATTTTCATTGCTTTATTCTCCTTATGTAGCGGGGGCACACTTTCTGGCCTGTAAATCAATGTAGTATTTTACATTTGGGTTTCTATTCATCTGATGTCTATTCTGAAACTTTAACATGTATTTATGTCCTCAGAATGAAATGTATGGTCCTCCCTCGATATCCTTGTAGGATTGGTTCCAGGAACCTATCTCCCCCTTCCCCGGCTCCTCAGCAGATACCAAAACCCAAAGATACTCAAGTCTTTCATATAAAATACCATAGTATTTGCATATAACCAACACAATCATCTGGAGATTATTTATAAATACCAAATACAGTATAAATACTATGTAAATTGTTGTTATAACTGTCATTATTTAGGGAATAATGACGAGAAAAAAAATTTCATACCTGCTCAGTACAGACACAACCATTGTAGGCCTAACTACATTTTCAGTCTGTGTTTGGTTGAATCCCCACGTGGAACTCGTAGATCCAGATGGTCAACTGTATGTGAATTTCCTTCTGTCCAAAAAAGTATAATATTTCTGGAAAGAACAAGTAATACTGGTTCTATGCTCTGGAAGTTTTGCTGTGACCTTTGACCATTTGCAATGTGTTTATATATGTACCTTTTCCTCTTCAGTACTCTTGATTATAAGAGTATCTCTTCACTGTTTTTCTATAAGAGTACTTGAAACATTCTTTATCACATACAGAAATTATTCTAAACTTCAATATCTTTGTGTTACCTGAGTTTCTTTTCTTCTAACATGTATATTTGTTTTTGTGTTCTTACTACTTTTGCCTTCGCTGCAGTTCTTTATCCTTTCAAGATTCTTTAATAAAGGCCTTACTGTTTTTTACATCTCTTTGATATTAATTCCATATTCATAGTTTTGCTTCTGCCACATTATTCTTTTCTCAATTTTCTGGACCAAGCCAATAGTCAATAATTCCCACTTTCTCAGCTTTAGTTCTTTGTCCATGTGGAAGGTTGTAGCCTTCTCTACATTGGAAAGTTGTAGTCTTCTCCACATTAAGGCTTTATTAAAGTTAACAATCAAGCCTGTGATTGCAGTGCTTAATCACAGCACCCCCTGCCTTCAGTCTGCTGGTAGGAAGCAGGAGTTGAGCATCTAGTTTAGGTCCACTGTAGCCATTAACCTGTAGGGGTGAACTTTGTAATTTTTTGTTTTAAAATTTCAGGTTTAACTCACATTATCACTATGGATCTTCATCAAAAGGAAATACAAGGCTTTTTCAGCTTTCCCGTGGACAACCTTAGAGCCTCACCTTTCCTGCTTCAGTATATCCAGGAAGAAGTGAGGAACCACCAGCAAACACCCCATTGTCCTCAAAAGAGATCTTATTTAGTTTTTCTCTGGTATCAGATTTCGATATTGAAAGGCGCATCAAATGAGCTCTCCCTTAAGTCGCAATGCCTGAGGCAGCAGACAGGGTCAGCTTTAGTCGTGGAGGATCATAGCTTTAAAAGACACTAAAAATGGATTTTTTTTCCTACGTATCTTTAGCAATTTGCTTATGTTTTCTAAAATGAAGGTTTTAATAAGAATTATTTTTAAAAAATTCTTGATGGAGTGCTTTTTGCAATGATGTTAATTGATAAATATTGAAAAATCTAAAACTTGTGGCTAAAATTCTAGCATATTTGATGACTAGTTTGGATCATTGTTATAAGAACTTGAATACCAGCATCCAGGTGTTATTTTCTGATAACTTTTCAGTATTTTCTATTTTTCCTTCAAATCTAGATTCCAAATTACAGAAATGCAGTCATTGTAGCTAAGTCTCCTGATGCTGCAAAGAGGTAAGTAAGCTAGACATGGGTCCTGATCCCTCCTGAGCGCTCCCAAAGCCAGAATGAGCTGCTTTGGAATCCAGAGGCTGTCACTCGTGGCCTGTGAAAACCCATTGGCTCTCATGTTAACCCCTCCCTCGTTGCCATGTCCCATGCCACACACAGCTTTATCTCCAGCCTCCAGACAACACATATGATTGCTGAGTTGCTCAGCTTTCCTCTGGGAAAACAAAGTTCCTTCAAGTTCCCAGAGAAAGGAAATCAATGAGGCTATGAGCATTTTTCAGCGAATAGTTTTTTTGTTTTGTTTTGTTTTGTTTTTTGTTTTGTTTTGTTTTGAGACGGAGTCTCATTCTGTCGCCCAGGCTGGAGTGCAATGGCTTGATCTCGGCTCACTGCAACCTCTGCCTCCTGGGTTCAAGCACATCTCCTGCCCCAGCCTCCCCAGTAGCTGGGATTACAGGCACCTGCCACCACTCCTGGCTCATTTTTTGTATTTTTAGTAGAGACGGGGTTTCACCATGTTCACCAGACTAGTCTTGAACTCCTGACCTCAGGTGATCTGTCCACCTCGGTCTCTCAAAGTACTGGGATTACAGGCGTGAGCCACTGTGCCCGGCCCAGGCAATGGTTTTTAACGTTCTCTCTTCTGAAGATGACTATTAAGAATATTGGACAAAGGATAGAATCAAAATTATGTAGAATCAGGTCTGGGCAGGGTGGCTTACGCCTGTAATTCTAGCACTTTGGGAGGCCAAAGCGGGAGATCGCTTGAGCCCAGGGGTTCAAGACTGGCCTGGGTAACATAGTGAGACCCTGTCTATACAAAAATACAAAAATTAGCCAGTTGTGATAACATATTCCTGTGGTCCCAGCTACTTGGGAGGTTGAGCTGGGAGGATCACCTGAGCCCCAGGAGGTTGAGGCTGCAGTGAGCCATGTTGATGCCACTGCACTCCAGCCTGGGTGACAGTGAGACTTTGTCTCAAAAAAAAAAAAAAAAAGTGTCTAGAATCAGATACAATCCCAGACGCTAACTCATGTGCCCTTTGAGGCATTTACATTCTGACTTGGGCCTCACATTCTCATTTATATAAATAATGCCTTTGCATGTCCCTGAAATGTTACATATTTTCATTTTTTGGTAAAAAGTGATGCAGTAGTGATATGTGGGATTTCTTCCTGTCAGTTTCACCATTTCCCTTTGTCCTTCTAGGGCCCAGTCCTATGCGGAGAGACTGCGTCTGGGTTTGGCTGTCATCCACGGGGAAGCTCAGTGCACGGAACTGGACATGGACGATGGTCGTCACTCCCCACCTATGGTCAAAAATGCGACTGTGCACCCGGGCCTGGAGTTGCCGTGTAAGATGAGCTCTGTGTTTTTATTTTAGTTGTAAATTGAAGAAAGTTTTTTTTTGTTTTTACTGTTGTTTTGTTTTGTTTTGTTTTTGAGACGGAGTCTCACTCTGTCGCCCAGGCTGGAGTGCGGTGGCGTGATCTCGGCTCACTGCAACCTCTGCCTCCTGGGTTCAAGCAATTCTCCTGCCTCAGCCTCCTGAGTGGCTGGGATTACAGGTGTGTGCCACCACCCCCAGCTAAAAATGTGTTTTTAGTAGAGACAATTTCACCATGTTGACCAGGCTAGTCTCAAACTCCAGACCTCATGATCTGCTTGCCTTGGCCTCCAGAGTGGTGGAATTACAGGCATGATCCCCTGCGCCTGGCCCTGAAGAAAGTTTTAAGTAGTCTGAATGACTAGGAGTTACCGACTATGTAGATATATGCTGTCTTGTTGTTTTTAAATAATGGAATGGTATTTGCTATCCTCCGCCTTTTTTATGTTTTGAGAAAGGATCTCACTCTGTTGCTCAGCCTGGAGTACAGTGGCACAGTCATGGCTCACTGCAGCCTCGACCTCCTGGGCACAAGTGATTCTCCCACCTCCACCTCCTGGGTAGCTGGGACTCTAGGGGTACACTACCATGCCTGGATAGTTTTCTTTTTTTTTTAATAGAGACGGGGTCTCCCTACATTACCCAGGCTGGTTTGGAACTTCTGTGCTCAAACAGTCTTGCTGTCCTGACCTCCCAAAATGCCAAGATTACATAAGATTATGGATGTGAGCCACCATACCAGGCCCGATTTCCTCTTTTGTAAAAGGGAGTTGTGTTGTATGCATTTGTAGACGGTGTATGGACAGTTCTGCATAGCACTCAGCATTCAGACAATATTCGATAATTTTTGCTTTAGTATAAAAGTTGTATGTGATGGTGTGAAATCTTAAGCTTTTATATTATGGTAAGCTGGGTGACATCTGTTGATCAAATACCAGGCTTTGGGGATCAGGTAACTTTTATTTGTATTTATTTATTTATTTATTTATTTATTTTGAGACAGAGTCTTGCTCTGTTGCCAGGCTGGAGTGCAGTGGTGCAATCTTGGCTCACTACAACCTCCTCCTCTCGGGTTCAAGTGCTTCTCCTGCCTCAGTCTCCCCAGTAGCTGGAACTATAGGTGCGTGCCAACACGCCCAGCTAATTTTTGTGTTTTTATTATTTATTTATTTATTTATTTTTCGAGACGGAGTCTCGCTTTGTCGCCCAGGCTGGAGTGCAGTGACGTGATCTCGGCTCACTGCAAGCTCCACCTCCCAGGTTCATGCCATTCTCCTGCCTCAGCCTCCCGAGTAGCTGGGACTACAGGCGCCCACCACCACGCCTAGCTAATTTTTTGTATTTTTAGTAGAGACGGGGCTTCACCGTGTTAGCCAGGATGGTCTTGATCTCCTGACCTCGTGATCCACCCACCTTGGCATCCCAAAGTGCTGGGATTACAGGGTTGAGCCACCGCGCCTGGCCTATTTATTTATTTTTTTGAGAAGGAGTCTCTCTCTGTTGCCCAGGCTGGAGTGCAGTGATGCGATTTTGGCTCACTGCAGGCTCCACCTCCCCGGTTTACGCCATTCTCCTGCCTCAGCCTCCCGAGTAGCTGGGACTACAGGCGCCTGCCACCACGCCCAGCTAATTTTTTGTATTTTTAGTAGAGATGGGGCTTCACCGTGTTAGCCAGGATGGTCTCGATCTCCTGACCTCGTGATCCACCCGCCTCGGCCTCCCAAAGTGCTGGGATTACAGGCATGAGCCACTGCGCCCGGCTGATTTTTGTATTTTTAGTAGAGACGAAGTTTCACCTTATTGGCCAGGATGTTCTCTATCTCTTGACATTGTGATCCGCCCGCCTTGGCCTCCCAAAGTGCTGGGATTACAGGCGTGAGCCACTGCACCTGGCCTATTTTTATTTTTTTTAATTTTGTTTAAGACTGAACTCGTAGGCCGGGCGCGGTGGCTCAAGCCTGTAATCCCAGCACTTTGGGAGGCCGAGGCGGGCGGATCACGAGGTCAGGAGATCGAGACCATCCTGGCTAACACGGTGAAACCCCGTCTCTACTAAAAAAATACAAAAAACTAGCCGGGCGAGGTGGCGGGTGCCTGTAGTCCCAGCTACTCGGGAGGCTGAGGCAGGAGAATGGCGTGAACTCGGGAGGCGGAGCTTGCAGTGAGCCGAGATCCGGCCACTGCAATCCAGCCTGGGCGGCAGAGCGAGACTCCGTCTCAAAAAAAAAAAAAAAAGACTGAACTCGTTCTGTCGCCCAGGCTGTAGTACAGTGGCATGATCTTGGCTCACTGCAGCCTCCGCCTCTTGGGTTCAAGCAGTTCTCTTGTCTCAGCCTCCGGAGTAGCTGCGACTTCAGGCACACACCACCATACCCGGCTAATTTTTGTATTTTTAGTAGAGACAGGGTTTTACCATGTTGGTCAGGCAGGTCTTGAACTGCTAACCTCAGGTCATCCACCTACCTCAGCCTCCCAGTGTGCTGGGATTACAGGTGTGAGCCACCATGCCAAGCCATAGTCTGCTTTTTTAGCTTTTTATTTTAAACTGACTTTAGACTTAAAGTTGAAAGAATAGTACAGATTTCCAGCATATGCTCTTCACTCAGAGTCCCCAAATTTAACGTTTATATACTTGGGTTTTTTTTCACCATTTGAGGGTGAGTAGCAGACGTAATGTCCCTTCATTCTTCAATACCTACATGTATATATATAAAGACAAAAGACTCTCTTATATAACCAGAGTATCATTGTCAGACCCAGGAAGCTAACATTGCTATAACAGTGTAATTTACAGACTTAGGTTTCACCAGTGGTCCCAGCAGTGTCCTTTAGAGCAAAAGAATAAACTTGTTTTCTTGTCTAAGACCTAACCCAGGATCACACATTGCATTTTACTTGTCATTTCTTTTTAGTCTCATTTAATCTGGAATGGCTGCTCTATTCTTTGTTTTTCTTATGACCTTGATACTTTTGAACAGTGCGATCAAGTGATTTTGTAGACTATCCCTTAATTGGGGCTTGTTTATGTCCTCAGGATTAGATTCAGGTTATGTATTTTTGGCAGAAAATCACAGAAAACATGTGATGTGTCCCGTTACTGGTGACGTGCATTCTGATAAGTTGGTTAAGGTTTCTGTGGCAGGTTTCTCCACTGTAAAGTCATTCTTTTTTTTTTCCCCCTTTGTAATTTTTTTTTTTTTTTTTTTTTTTTTTGAGACGGAGTCTCGCTCTGTCTCCCGGGCTGGAGTTGCAGTGGCCGGATCTCAGCTCACTGCAAGCTCCGCCTCCCGAGTTCACGCCATTCTCCTGCCTCAGCCTCCCGAGTAGCTGGGACTACAGGCGCCGCCACCTCGCCCGGCTAGTTTTTTGTATTTTTTAGTAGAGACGGGGTTTCACCATGTTCACCAGGATGGTCTCGATCTCCTGACCTCGTGATCCGCCCGTCTCGGCCTCCCAAAGTGCTGGGATTACAGGCTTGAGCCACCGTGCCCGGCCTCCCCCTTTGTAATTAAGACTATGTTTTAACTGTAAATATTCCATTCAAAAAAAAAAAATTAGCCGGGCGTGGTGGTGGGCGCCTGTAGTCCCAGCTACACGGGAGGCTGAGGCAGGAGAATGGTGTGAACCTGGAGGGGCGGAGCTTGCAGTGAGCCGAGATCGCACCACTGCACTGCAACCTGAGCGACAGAGCGAGACTCCGTCTCAAAAAAAAAAAAATGTCAAGCAGGTAATGTGCTGATGTTCTTTTTTTTTTTTTTTTTTTTTGAGACGGAGTCTCGCTCTGCCACCCAGGCTGGAGTGCAGTGGCCGGATCTCAGCTCACTGCAAGCTCCGCCTCCCGGGTTCACGCCATTCTCCTGCCTCAGCCTCCCGAGTAGCTGGGACTACAGGCGCCCGCCACCACGCCCGGCTAGTTTTTTGTATTTTTTTTTTTAGTAGAGACGGGGTTTCACCGTGTTAGCCAGGATGGTCTCGATCTCCTGACCTCGTGATCCGCCCGTCTCGGCCTCCCAAAGTGCTGGGATTACAGGTTTGAGCCACCGCGCCTGGCCTGTGCTGATGTTCTAACAAGGTTCAAGGGTAGCACATCTCACGTGTGAGCGTGAACACCCAATGATCACACTTAGGAACTATAAAAGGATCTGTCTGATAGCATTTTACCCAGAAGAAAGAACTACTTTCTCTCTCTCTCTTTTTTTTTTTTTAGACAAGAATCTCACTCTGTCGCCCAGGCTGGAGTGCAGTCACCATTTCGGCTCACTGCAACCTCTGCCTCCTGGGTTCAAGCAATTCTCCTGCCTCGGCCTCCTGAGTAGATGGGATTACAGATGATTACAGATGTGTGTCACCATGCCTAGCTAATTTTTGTATTATTAGTAGAGATGGGGTTTCACCATGTCAGCCAGGCTGGTCTCGATCTCCTGACCTCAGATGATCTACCCGGCTTTGGCCTCCAAAAGTGCTAGGATTACAGGTGTGAGCCACCATGCCTGGCTGAAAGAACTACTTTCAAAATTGTAGTTGCTTTTCTCAAACCCTGCCACTGTGTTACCAAATAATTTTTGTAATACTTCTAAATCCTTGTTTTCATTTCAGCAGTGTTCACAGCATCTTCGCCAGCAGTAGATTCATCTCAAAAAAAAAAAAAAAAAAAACCCACTTTCTTTGCTTATCCATAAAAGCAACTCCTTCTCCATTACAGTTTTATCATAAGATTGAAGCAGCCCAGTCACAGCTTCAGGTTCCATTTCTAATTCTAGTTCTTTTGCTATTTCCACCACATCTGCAGTTACTTCTACCATGGAGGCCCTAAGCTCCTCAGAGTCATCCATGAGGGTTAGAACCAACTTCTTCCAAACTCCTGTTAATGTTGATATTTTGACCTCCTCCCCTGAATCACGAATATTCTTCATGGCATCTAGAATGGTGCATCCTTTCCAGAGATTTTCAATTTACTTTGTCTGGATCCTTCAGAGGAATCACTACCTATGGCATCTATTGTCTTATAAAATGCATTTCTTTTTTTTCTTTCTTTTTTTTTTTTGATACAGAGTCTCACTCTGTCACCCAGGTACAGTGGTACGACCTTGGCTCACTGCAACCTCCGCTTTCCTGGTTCAAGTGATTCTTGTGCCTCATTCTCTCGAATTTCTGGGATTGCAGGTGTGCCCCACCATGCCCAGCTGATTTTTGTATTTTTAATAGAGACAGGGTGTCACCATGTTGGCCAGGCTGGTCTCAAACTCCTGACCTCAGGTGATCCGCCTGCCTCGGCCTCCCAAAGTGCTGGGATTATAGGAGTGAGACACCAGGCCCAGCCAAATGTATTTCTTTTTATTTTATTTTAGAGGCGGGGTCTCTGTCTGCTGTCCGGGCTGGAGTACAGTGACAGGGTCTCCCTCTGTCGCCCAGACATGGAGTGCAGTGGTGCGACCACTGCTCACTGCAGCTTCTATCTCCTTAGGCTTAGGTGATCCTCCCACCTCAGCCTCCCGAGTAGCTTGGAAGCTGGGACAACAGGTGCGTGCCACCACACCTGACTAATTTTTGTAGAAATGGGGTTTTGCCATGTTGTCCAGGCTGGTCTTGAACTCCTGGGCTCAAGCAATCAACCCACCTTGGCCTCCCAAAGTGCTAGGAGTAGAGGTATGAGCCACTGTGCCTAGCACACAGCTAATTTTTAGAAATTTTTAGTAGAGGCGGGGTCTTGTCTTGTTGTCCAGGCTGGTATCGAATTCATTGGCTCAAGTAATCCTCCCGCCTCAGCCTGTATTCTTGACAGTGTGGGAGGGTGAGGTGCGAGGATCACCTTACTATTATTACTTTTTTTTTTTTTTTTTTTGAGATGGAGTCTCGCTCTGTCGCCCAGGCTGGAGTGCAGTGGCACAGTCTTGGCTCACTGCAACCTCCTCATCCCGGGTTCATGCCATTCTCCTGCCTCAGCCTCCTGAGTAGCTGGGACTACAGGTGCCTGTCACCACGCCCGGCTAATTTTTTGTATTTTTAGTAGAGACGGGGTTTCACTGTGTTAGCCAGGATAGTCTCAATCTCCTGACCTTGTGATCTGCCTGCCTCGGCCTCCTCCCAAAGTGCTAGAATTACAGGCGTGAGCCACCGCGCCTGGCCTATTATTACTGCTAATAATAAGACTTGAAAGTTGAAATTACTCCTTGATCAATGGGCAGCAGAATGGATGTTGTATTAGTGGGCATGAAAACAATGCAAATCTCCTTGTATATCTCCATCAGAGCTGTTGAAAGACTATTGTTTGAGATATATATATACATATATATATATGTTTTGAGATGGAGTCTTGCTGTGTTGCCCAGGCTGGAGTGCAGTGGCACAATCTTGGCTCACCACAACCTTCACCTCCCAGTTTCAAGCAATTCTCCTGCCTCAGCCTCCTGAGTAACTGGGATTACAGGCATGCACCACCATGGCTGGCTAATTTTGTATTTTTAGTAGAGATGAGGTTTCACCATGTTGGTCAGGCTGGTCATTAACTCCTGACCTCAAGTGATCTTTTATCAATTATCTTGGTTAGATCTTGTGAGTAACTTATTGCAGCTTCTACATGAGCACTTACTGCTTCACCTTGCACTCTTAGGTTACGGAAATGGCTTCTTTCCTTAAACTTCACGAACCAACCTTGCTCTGGATTAGGCTTTGGCTTAAGGGAATTTTGTGGCTGGTTTGATCTTCTATCCAGATCACTCAGATTTCTCTGGTTCCGTAATAAGGCTGTTTTGTTTTCTCATCATTCGTGTGTTCCCTGGAGTCAAATTTTTAATGTCCTTCATGAACTTTTCCTTTGCATTCACAACCTGGCTGTTTGACTAAAGAGGTTTAGCTTTTGGCTCTCGACACACTAAGCTTGATTATTTGTAGCTTTTGATTTAAAGTGAGAGACATGGGGCTCTTCCTTTCACTTGAACACTTACAGGCCATTGGAGGGTTATTGGCCTAATTTCAATATATTGTATCTCAGGGAATAGGGAGGTCCAAAAACAGGAAGAGAGACGGGAACAGCAGGTCAGTGGAGCAGTCAGAATACACATTTACTAAGTTCGCTGTCTTTTTTTTTTTTTTTTCAGTGACAGAATTTTGCTCTGGATCTCAGCTCACTGCAACCTCCGCCTCCCGGGTCCAAGTAATTCTCCTGCCTCAGCCTCTTGAGTAACTGGGATTACAGGCGCGCTCTACCACACCTGGCTAATTTTTGTATTTTTAGTAAAGACAGGGTTTCACCATGTTGGTCAGGCTGGTCTTGAACTCCTGACCTCATGATCCACCTGCCTCGGCCTCCCAAAGTGCTGGGATTACAGGTGTGAGCCGCCACTGCACCCAGCCAGTTTGCTGTCTTATGTGATCTTGGTTCATGCTGCCCCAAAACAATTGCAGTAGTAATATCAAAGGTCACTGGTTACAGATACCAGAAAAAAACGTAACAATAATGAAAAAAGTGGAAATACTGCAAGAATTACCCAAATGTGACACAGAAACATGAAATGAGCACATACTGTTAGAAAAATGGCTCCCAGGCTGGGCACGGTGGCTCATGCTTGTAGTCCCAACACTTTGGGAGGCCAGAGTGGCAGGATCACTTGAGCCCAGGAGTTCGAGACCAGCCTGGGCAACATGGCGAAACCTCGTCTCTACAAAAAGTACAAAAAATTAGCCAGGTGTTGCATGCACCTGTGGTCCCAGCTATTCGGCAGGCTGAGGTGGGAGGTTCCCTTGAGCCCAGGAGGCAGAGGTTGCAGTGAGACAAGATCGAACCACTGCCTGGGTTATAGAGCGAGACCCTGTCTTTAAAAAAAGGAAAAAAAAGAGAGAGAGAAAAATGGCACCCGTAGACTTGCTTGACACAGGGTTGCCACAAACTTCAATTTGTAAAAATTGTATTATCTGGTAATATAGCACTTTGGGAGGCCGAGGTGGGCGCATCAACTGAGGTCAGGAGCTCGAGACCAACCTGGCCAACATGGTGAAACCCTGTCTCTACTAGAAATACAAAAAAAAAAATTAGCCAGGCATGGTGGTGTGTGCCTGTAGTCCCAGCTACTTGGGAGGCTGAATCAGGAGAATCACTTGAACCTGGGAGGCAGAGGTTGGAGTGAACCGAGATCGTGCCACTGCACTCCAACCTGGGCAACAAAGAGCCCTGCCCTGCCCTGCCCTGCGCGCAGTGCAGCGTTTGCTTTCCAGGTTCAAGTGATTCTTGTGACTCAGTCTCTCAAGTTTCTGGGATTATGGGCGTGCCCCACCATGCCCGGCTAATTTTTGTGTTTTTAGTAGAGACAGGGTTTCGCCATATTGGCCAGACTGGTCTCCAACTCCTGACCTCAGGTGATCCGCCTGCCTTGGCCTCCCAAAGTGCTGGGATTGCAGATGTGAGCCTCCACACCCAGCCTACTTTTATTTTAATGCTCAGTTTGTCTCATATTTGGCCAGAGAGAACTCCTTCCAGCTGCCTCCTGTGTTCTTTTGGCATGTCCCCATCACTTTTGGAGACTCCCTTACTTTTCTGCTGTAACTACGCCCCGTGTTCATCTTGTAATTTCTTAGCACTGTACTTGGCCATTTCTCCAAGGAGCCCTTATACCTTTAGTTGGAGAATGGTATTTATTTATTTTTAAAAATCAGTCAGGCCAGGCACAGTGGCTCACGCCTGTAATCCCAGCACTTTGGGAGGCCGAGGAGGGCGGATCACGAGGTCAGCCTGGCCAACATGGTGAAACCCCATCTCTACTAAAAATACAAAAATTAGCCAAGCATGGTGGTGGTCACCTGTAATCCCAGCTACTTAGGAGGCTGAGGCAGGAGAATCGCTTGAACCCAGGAGGCGGAGGTTGCAGTGAGCCAAGATGGTGCCACTGTATTCCAGCCTGGGTGACAGAGCAAGACTCGGTCTAGGAAAAAAAATAAATCAGTCAGGTTTAGCAGTGCTGTAATGTATGCCAACTTTTTAGTAACACTAATATTAATAAGTATTGATAACCCATTAGCATCAGACCAGCTGAGAATGGTATTTAGAAACCAAGATTTGGGGCCGGGCGTGGTGGCTCATGCCTATAATCCCAACCTTTGGGAGGCCGAGGCAGGCGGATCACGAGGTCAGGAGATCAAGACCATCCTGGCTGACACGGTGAAACCCCATCTCTACTAAAAATACAAAAAATTAGCCGGGTGTGGTGGCGGGCGCCTGTAGTCCCAGCTACTCGGGAGACTGAGGCAGAAGAATGGCATGAACCCGGAGGCAGAGCATGCAGTGAGCGGAGATCGCGCCACTGCACTCCAGCCTGGGCGACAGAGCGAGACTCCGTCTCAAAAAAAAAAAAAAAAAAAAAAGAAACCAAGATTTGGGCTCAGGGTGGACATGCTCAGTTGCCAAATGTTACTACCTGTGAGTAACCTTGACTTAATGTCCTTTTGTAAGCGGCTGAGTATGTTGTAGGATAATGACCAAGAAATAGGCTGGTTGTGGTGGCTCACACCTGTAATCCCAGCACTTTGGGAGGCCTAAGCAGACAGATCGCGAGGTCAGGAGTTCGAGATCAGCCTGACCAACATGGTGAAACCTGTCTCTACTAAAAATACAAAAATTAGCCAGGCGTGGTGGCACACATCTGTAATCCCAGCTGCTTGGAAGGCTGAAGCAGGAGAATTGCTTGAACCTGGGAGACGGAGGTTGCAGTGAGCTGAGATCACGCCACTGTACTCCAGCCTGGGTGACAGAGTGATACTCCTATCTCAAAAAAAAAAAAAAAAAAAAAAAAGACCGAGAAATAAAATTACTGGGTCAGAGGTTACTTTGATAGATGTTGTATTATCAGAGTATTTTATATGGTGAGATTATTTATTCTGAGGATGTTGCTTTGTTGCTTAATGGTCGTAACCATGGTTTCCCTGGCAGTCATCTTTATGAGTCATAGGAAAGAATGCATTACTTCTAGACATACTGGTGTGTTTACATTGCAGCTTCCACAGTTATCATCACATTGTTTTGTGTGACTCTAATAGGCTTAGCCAAGAAAATTCTGAAAAAATTATTTCTTGTATGTGTAATAAATTGCGCCTCCTAAATTAAATATGCTTTACATCTGTATGTCAGTTATCCAGTGTGTTCCAGTGGTTCATTTGTTGGTAATTTAGTTTAAGATCTTAGAATGGTTATGACAGAATAAATATTCAACCTGAGGCCGGGCGCGGTGGCTCACACCTGTAGTCCCAGCACTTTGGGAGGCCGAGACGGGCGGATCACGAGGTCAGGAGATCGAGACCATCCTGGCTAACACGGTGAAACCCCGTCTCTATTAAATACAAAAAAACTAGCCGGGCGAGGTGGCGGGCGCCTGTAGTCCCAGCTACTTGGGAGGCTGAGGCCGGAGAATGGCGTGAACCCGGGAGGCGGAGCTTGCAGTGAGCTGAGATCCGGCCACTGCACTCCAGCCTGGGTGACAGAGCGAGACTCCGTCTCAAAAAAAAAAAAAAAAATATTCAACCTGAGAACCTTTGCATTTTTTAGGGAGATGAACTATTTTATTTTCCTCAAATCCATTCTTTTTTTTTTTGAGATAGAGTCTTGCTCTGTCACCCAGACTAGAGTGCAGTGGTGCGATTCCAGCTCACTGCCACCTCCACCTCCCGGGTTCAAGTGATTCCCCTGCCTCATCCTCCCAAGTAGGTGGGATTACAGGTGCCTGACACTGCCCCCAGCTAATTTTTTTGTATTTTTAGTAGAGACGGGGTTTCACCATCTTGGCCAGGCTGGTCTCGAACTGCTGACCTCGTGATCCCCCTGCCTTGGCCTCTCAAAGTGCTGGGATTACAGGCGTGAGCCACCGCACCTGGCCAAACCCATTATTTAGAGCACTACTTCTTGCCCACGGGTGAGTTTTGCCTCACAGTGGATATTTGGCAATGTCTGGAGATGTTTCTGGTTGTCACAACCATGGGAGCTGGGGTGCTGCTGGCATCTCGTAGGTAAAGGCCATGATGCTCAGCATCCTACAGTGCGATAATCACCTAGTCCAAAATGTCAGAAGTGCTAAGGCTGAGAAGCTCATTTTAGAGTAATTTGTTAAAAGAGAAGTTGTATGAATGAAGGAGTGAAACCTTAAATCTTTTCCATCTTATAGGTAGGCTTGGTACAGATGATGGGCAAGGGCATCTAACAAACTTGAAAAGATTTTATGTTGGGGGTTCTGCTAAAGAAGACTACATTTGCCACAGGGGTGAAAAGAAAGAGTTTGGATCACAAAAGTGAGAGGAGGTGACTTTTTGTGGCTTGCTTTTCCTGGCTTGTTAATTTCACAAGTGAAGATGCGGTTTTCACCACTGAAGTGAAAACAGACATTGGCACTTCTTGAGCATCTGTTAAATGTAAATTTTGATTTGTTTGCATGTAGATAGGGGTTGTGAGCTTGAAATCAGTTCATTTCTGTTCTACAGAAGACCTCATTTTATTTCCTCATCTAATTTATTTGTTTATTTTTCTGAGATGGAGTCTCATTCTGTCACCCAGACTGGAGTGCAGTGGGCGATCTCAGCCCACTGCAACCTCTGCTTCCCGGGTTGAAGCAATTCTCCTGCCTCAGCCTCCCAAGTAGCTGGGTTTATGAGCGTGAGCTACCACACTCAGCTAATTTTTGTATTTGTTTTGTTTTGTTCTTGTTTTGAGACGGAGTTTTGCTTTTGTTGCCCAGGCTGGAGTGCAGTGGTGTGAACTTGGCTCACTGCAACCTCTGCCTTTGGGGTTCAAGTGATTCTCCTACCTTAGCCTCCCGAGTAGCTGGGATTACAGGCATTCACCACCACGCCTGACTAATTTTGTATTTTTAGTAGAGATGGAGTTTCTCTGCGTTGGTCAGGCTGGTCTCGAACACCTGACCTCAGGGTGATCCACCTGGCTTGGCCTCCCAAAGTGCTGGGATTACAGGCATGAGCCACCACGCCTGACTGTTTTTTTTTTTTCTTTTCTTTTTTCTTTGAGACAGAGTCTTGCTCTGTCGGCCAGGCTGGAGTGCAGTGGCACGATGTCAGCTCACTCCAACCTCCACCTCCTAGGCTCAAGCAGTTCTTCTGCCTCAGCCTCCCAAGTAGCTGGGATTACAGGTGTGTGCCACCACGCCCAGCTAATTTTTGTATTTTTAGTAGAGACAGAGTTTCACCATGTTGACCAGGCTGGTCTCAAACTCCTGATCTCAGGTAATCCGCCCGTCTCGACCTCCAAAAGTGCTGGGATTACAGGCATGAGCCACCATGCCCGGCCTCTTGTTTTTTTTGAGATGGAGTCTCGCCCTGTCACCTAGGCTGGAGTGTAGTGGTACAATCTCGGCTCACTGCAACCTCTGGCTCCTGGGCTCAAGGGAACCTCCCACCTCAGCCTCCCTAGTAGCGGGGATTACAGGTGTGCACCACCACGCCTGGCTAATTTTTGTATTTTTAGTAGAGAAGTGGTTTTGCCATGTTGCCAGGCTGGTCTTCAACTCCTGACCTCAGGTGATCTGCTCGCTTCAGCCTCCCAAAGTGTTACGTTCACGGGCATGAGCCACCATGCCCAGCCACTCATCTCTTTCTAATGTCAGTTTGTTGATATGGTTTGCCATTTCATTGAACTAGAAATAGACAAAGGTCAAAATGGGTAAGGAATGAATTTGCTCATAGTTCTTTTTTGCTGTTTACTGTAGCAGAGGAAGGTTTAGTTAATTGGCTCCCAGGAAAGAGTAAACGTGTGCAGGTGCTTGTACTTGTGATGGAAGCGTTTTCGTAAGGTAAGGAGGGTTGTCAGTGCAGCTTTATTTTACTTGGAAAATGCTACCTTTAAAAGCAAAAGACAACTTCCTGCTTCCTTCATAAAAACATTGGAAATCATTTGATGAATTGGAGACATTTTCACTGCAGTTGATGTCGTTTTCACAGTGATTTCTGGCCACAAGTAAGGTTGCACAATTCATTTTATTCATGGATTAGATTTTGTTTGATAAAACGGACAGAGAGAGCAGAATCTAAACTTAGGGTAGTTTTAGCACTCTATTCTTGACCTTGTATGAAAACTGGAATTTTTAGTGTTTTATTTTTTGGGTAAGCTATTCAGAAACTGTTGGCCTGTGAGGTACCAGTCATTTTTTTCTACCCTGTAGTAATAAAGTCTGTCTCTGTTTTGTGGCAGCCACTAAATTATGTGTTCACTTTTATCCAGAACCTAAAGGCAGTATCAGCAGGGAATGAGTATACTGGGCAGGAAGCCTTTCTTTTTAGCCTTTTTTAGCCTCCCTCCTAGCTGTGCTTAGGTTTTTCGTACAAAACTAACAATAGTTCTTTGCAGGAGGTAGGGTTGCAAAAAAGTAAACACAAATACTGTGATGTTTTCTGTATCAAACTAGAGCTGAATTTCCATTGATATTTGATGGAGGGGTATTGGCTTGCAATATTTCTTTTCTTTTTTTTTTTTTTTTTGAGACAGGAGTCTTGCCCTGTTTCCCAGGCTGGTGTGCAGTGGTGTGATCTCAGTTCACTGCAACCTTTGCCTCCTGGGTTCAAGCAAGTCTTGTCTCAGTCTCCCGAGTAACTAGGATTACAGGCATGTGCCACCATGCCTGGCTAATTTTTATATTTTTAGTAGAGACAGAGTTTCACCATGTTGGCCAGGCTGGTCTAGAACTCCTGACCTCAGGTGATATGCCTGCCTTAGCCTCTCCAAAGTGCTGAGATTACAGGCATGAGCCACCACGCCCAGCTGAAAAGGAACCACATCTCTCTAAGAAGCGGGTAGGTTGTTCAGGCACGGTGGTTCATGCCTGTAATCCCAGCACTTTGGGAGGCCGAGACAGGTCAATCAGTTGAGGTCAGGAGTTTGAGACCAGCCTGGCCAACATGGTGAAACCCCGTCTCTGCTAAAAATACAAAAAATTACCCAGCTGGTGGCGTGCTCTGTAATCCCAGCTACTCAGGGGGCTAAAGCAGGAGAATCACTTGAGCCCGGGAGGCGGAGGTTGCAGTGAGCTGAGATCATGCCACTGCACTCCAGCCTGGGAGACAGAGTGAGAATCTGTCTCAAAAAAAAAAACAAAAAACAAAACGGATAGGTCAACATAACTGTCTATTTACATGGTTTAAAAACAGAATCTCGGCCGGGCGCGGTGGCTCAAGCCTGTAATCCCAGCACTTTGGGAGGCCGAGACGGGCGGATCACGAGGTCAGGAGATCGAGACCATCCTGGCTAACACGGTGAAACCCCGTCTCTATTAAGAAATACAAAAAACTAGCCGGGCGAGGTGGCGGGCGCCTGTAGTCCCAGCTACTCGGGAGGCTGAGGCCGGAGAATGGCGTGAACCCGGGAGGCGGAGCTTGCAGTGAGCTGAGATCCGGCCACTGCACTCCAGCCTGGGTGACAGAGCGAGACTCCATCTCAAAAAAAAAAACAAAAAACAGAATCTCAGGAAGCTGCTCCTAATGGTGGTGGTTTGAAACCCCCCTCCCCCCCATTTTAAGTGATTTTATATACAAAGTCTTCTTTTCTTGCCCAAATTCAAGAAGTTGTCTTTGTTTCTACGATGTGAAATCAGGAAATACACGTCTGTCGAGATGTATAAAGTAGTGCTGAATTTCAGCTCAGCTGATTTGCCAATATACAGAGAAAAACACCTGTTCTTTGAGGTACACAGTGCCTACTGGTGGAAATCAGCCAAAATTGTTTTTTGGTAGTTACTAAACTCTGTTACCCTGGATTTTATTCTCTTTCGCTTCCCCCACTACTAGCCTAATAAATATTTCAGAATAATAACAAAGTTTAAAGGAGGAATACTTAGCCTATTCTTCTGAAATAGTCTTTGTTTTTCTTCTTTGTTTACTGACCTCCTTTTGAGGATAAAATCTTATTTCCTTTCTTTATCCTGTAGTTTCCTTTGTACACTCATAGCCTTTCTTCAGATGCAGATTTTGTAGTCAGATAAGAGTCTCTACTTTAAGCACTAATTAAATCAGGAAAAGATGATGGGCCTGGAGTTATTGTCTTCAAGTTCCTGATTTTGAGGAAACTCTGATTATGTCAGTAGTGCAGTTATCTGATAGTAAGGTTACACTGTCCAAATAAGGTGACTTTGGAAGAAAGTAACATAAAGCCATCTCATGATCTGGCAGCCTTTCGCAGTTTCGCTTTCTGCAGAGCAGCATTCCTTCTGACTGTCTCCGCCAGCCTCCATGAGAGTGGGGTTTCTGTCTGCACGGTATTGCGGTGCAGCCTCTCCGTGGTGGCAGAATCTTCCATGCTGTGCTGGTTCATTGTCTTTCCAGCTGTGCTGTGCACTGTGCTGGTTGCTGAGCTCCTGAGACCGGGCTCGTCTCAACTGAGAAGTGCTGTGTGTATAAAACACACACCAAGTAGAGAAGACTTGATAGGAAAAAAGTGTAAGGCTGGGTGTGGTGGCTCATGCCTGTAATCCTAGCACTTTTGGGAGGCTGAGGTAGGAGGATTATTTGCGTCCAGTTTGAGACAAGCCTGGGCAATATAGCAAGATCCCCTCTGGAAAAAAAAAAGTGTAAAACATCTCATTAATAAATTTTTATATCAGGCTGGGTGTGGTGACTCACGCCTGTAATCCCAGCTTTTCGGGAGGCTGAGGCAGGTGGATCACCTGAGGTCAGGAGTTTGAGACCAACCTGACCAACATGGAGAAACCCCGTTTCTACTAAAAATACAAAACTCAGCTGGGTGTGGTGGCGGATGCCTGTAATCCCAGCTACTTGGGAGGCTGAGGCAGAATTGCTTGAACCCAGGAGGCAGAGGTTGCAGTGAGCCAAGATCGTGCCATTGCACTCCAGCCTGGGCAACAAGAGCGAAACTCCATCTCAATACATACATACATACATACATTTTTATATCAGTTACATGTCGAAATTATAATATTTTGGGAATTACATAATCTGTTTTTAATGTGGCTACTAGAAAATTCAAAGTAACATGTATGGCGTGCCTTCTGTTTCTTTAGGCCAATGCTGCTGTTTCTGAGAGATTGCAGATTCATGGAGGGGGAATCTGCGTGGTTGGTTTGTTTTTTGCCTGTATAGTGGTTGTGCCACCATTTCCAGGGAATGAGGTTATGATTACATTTCTCTAGTGATACATGAATGACTGAGATCTTGTAATTTGTTTTGTTTTGCTAGTGATGATGGCCAAAGAGAAGCCACCGATAACTGTAGTTGGAGATGTTGGAGGCCGCATCGCAATCATCGTGGTATGGTTATGTGTCATCCATTTGTAGAGGTGACACTCCTGGCTCTTGGTCAGTAGGTTGTCCACTCTGGGACTCTATTTCTAGGAACGATGATCTAAATGGATCCACATATCCTTTCTCACCCAAACTCCCTTGTGCCAAGTGGCAGAACCCTCTATCCAGGTGAACACACATCAAAGTATAACCTACAGATAGGAAATGAGCACAGTACTCCCATGAGAAAATTCAGCACCTTCACCTTCATCATGTGGATTCTAGGTTCTTTAAACCAGCTCACCTAATCATGCTTGAGCGTTAGAGCCGAAAGATGAACCGAAGATGAGCTGTTCCATTTTCACGACTAAGAATGGATGTCCCCGTGCAGACTCGTTCTGCATGTTGACATAGTTTTTTTTTTCCCAGCTCTAAATATCTGCTGACTAGTGGGTCACGAGTCCTTTGCTGTAGCACACTTTATTTCAGTTTTCTTCTCATGTCACGTTCTATTTGGAAAAAAAGATAAATGGAACGCTGGCTGTGTGGGATTCACCAGAAATGTGAAACAGGAAAGTGAGTGTTGGCAGTCCTCAGCTCCAGCCGTAACGTCACAGGCGCTTGGCTGCGCCCTCCTCTGACAGACACACAAGGTACTGTCAGGTACTTCTGTTACCATTTCTGGATGCTCAGTCTTTGACCTAGGCACACAGCTCTGAATTTCCATCGGAAATCCTCTGAAACTGAGTGCAGGAAAGAGGAGAGCAGTGTGTGCATTGACAGTCTGGGCTAGAGGGTGTTTTCTTGCCTACCAGCTCACTCTGTTCTCCTCCCAGGATGACATCATTGACGACGTGGAGAGTTTTGTTGCTGCCGCGGAGATCCTGAAAGAGAGAGGCGCCTACAAGATCTATGTCATGGCCACCCACGGCATCCTGTCTGCAGAGGCCCCCCGCCTGATTGAGGAATCCTCCGTAGATGAGGTTGGGCTGCTTCTAAATCTTGAGCCAAGATTTGCTGCTGTGTTTTCTGGGAATAAGATTCAGTCAATACTAAATTGCTTAATCTGTCTATAGCTTTTCTAACTTTTGCCGGCTAGCAGTTTGTTGGGACAGATACATGTTTAGGAATACAGATAGTCTGCGACTTACCATGGTTCAACTTAGCATTTTTTGACTTTATGATGATGCAAAACCATCGCAATTACAATGTAATGTATAGTATTCGTTAAATTACTTGAGGTATTCAACACTTTATTTTAAAATAGTAGCTTTTATTATAAAATGAAAGCCTTTGCCCTAGATGATTTTGCCAACTACAGTCTAATGTAACTGTTCTGGGCATATTTAAGTTAATGATGTTCAGTAGGTTAGGTGTATTAAATGCATTTTTTTTTTTTTTTTTTGTGAGATGGAGTCTTTGTCACCCAGGCTGGAGTGCAGTGTTCCAATCTCGACTCGCTGCAACCTCTGCCTCCCGGGTTCAAGTGATTCTCTTGCCTCAGTCTCCCAAGTAACTGGGATTACATGCGCCCGCCACCAGGCCTGATTAATCTTTGTATTTTTAGTAGAAACGGGGTTTCACTATGTTGGCCAGGCCGGTGTCAAACTCCTGACCTCAGGTGATCCGCCCGCCTCGGCCTCCCAAAGTGCTAGGATTACAAGCATGAGCCACTGTGCCCGGCCTAAATGCATTTTCTACTTAAAATATTTTCAACTTATAATGATGTGTTTATCCAGACGTAACCCTATCATAAGTTGAGGGTTATGTTGAGAGTCTGTGTGTGTCTATTTGCATAACAATTTGCCTGGGTACTTTAATTTGACACCCTAGGAGCGTTTCTCTTGAGGCTGGAATTCTTCCCTTATGATCTGAGAGTTCTGCATAGCACTGGGGCTCACTGTTTCTCTGTGGAGACCATGTCATTCCTGAGATTTTCGTCTTTTGTTCTGAGGCCATGTAACTTTTCCTTTGCATAAAATTAGTTAAGTTTGGTTTATAAAAACTATACTCAGTGGAACAAGGTTTTGTAGTTTGGAACTTAGGCTGTGGGGACTCAGTGTTAGATAAACTTTTCTGTGTAACCAGTTTGAAACACACTTCAGTAACAGTGTTTGTTTTCCATCACTGTGTGACTAGGTGGTGGTGACGAATACTGTCCCTCATGAGGTTCAGAAGCTGCAATGTCCCAAGATAAAGACTGTGGATATCAGTTTGATTCTTTCTGAAGCCATTCGGAGAATCCACAACGGAGAGTCCATGGCCTACCTTTTCCGAAACATCACTGTGGATGACTAACTTTCACGAGGGTCTGGACCCTGGACCTCCTGAGGGAAACATGGAAAAAGCAGTGCCATGAGTGATACAGTGTTTCCTTGCAAGGGAGGACTGGAAACAGCCTGGAGTTAGATAGTGTCTCCTGCCCGGATTGATGGGTAGGAGGGATTGAAAGAGTCAGGAAGAAGACAGAGCTAATGGATAAATGTCATAACATGGCCTTATATCTCTGCTGTCATCAGCCCTGATCCTTAAAAGTTCTAGCTGCTTTCCTGAAAATAATCTGAAAATCTTATTGATACTAAAGAGGAATTAAAGGCACATAAAATCTTAACTCTATAATGTTCATTTAGTTGTTTCAGCTCCAGGGAAATGGAGGTATTGATGTTGAACCTGGTTAGGGAAGCTGAGCGCCTGTGGCTCTGTTACTATCCAGTTGGCCTCTCCCAAATCAACTTCAAGTCTTTTATAGAGAATCGTATTTTTCTTTCAGAAATTGTTATGCCTACAGCCATTGAAAAATGAAGAATTCATGTTGTTACATCTTCCAAGGATGTCAGATTAGAAAATAGCATCCCACCTCTGGAAATCTGAGTGGCTCTGAAGTTGCAAATAAAATAATTTGTTGTCTTGCTGGTCTTTTCATTAGATGGCAGAAGACCGTAGTTACAGAACAGCAGTCAGGTCTGTGGCTGGACATACTTTCCCAGGTTCTGCCCTCTTCCTAAGTGTTGAAGCTGAATCCTTGTTGAATACTATATTTTACATCTAAATTTAAAAAAAAAAAAAAAAATAGGCTGGGTGTGGTGGCTCACACCTATAATCTGAACACTTTGGGAGGCTGAGGCAAGGAGGATTGCTTGAGCCCAGGAGTTTGAGACCAGCCGGGGAAACATGGCGAAACTCCCCCATCTCTACAAAAAGTACAAAAATTAGCCAGGCATAGGTAGCGTGTACCTGTAGTTCCAGTTACCTTGAGAGGCTGAGGTGGGAGGATTGCCTGAGTCAAGGAGGCTGAAGCTGCAGTGAACTATGATTGTACCACTGCCGTCCATCATGGGTGACAGAGCAACACCCTGTCTCAAAAAAAAAAAAAGGCCAGGGATGGTGTCTTAACGCCTGTAATCCCTGCACTTTGGGAGGCTGAGGCAAGTAGATCACCTGAGGTCAGGAGTTTGAGACCAGCCTGGCCAACATGGCAAAACCCCATCTCTACTAAAAATACAAAAATTAGCCCAGCTAAGTTAAAAGCGTAAGTGCATAAAAGACTGCAAAGAGGCCGGGCGTGGTGGCTCACGCCTGTAATCCCAGCACTTTGGGAGGCTGAGGCGGGCGGATCACGTGAGGTCAGGAGTTTGAGACCAGTCTGCCAGTCTGGCCAATATGGTGAAACCCCGTCTCTACTAAAAATACAAAAATTAGCTGGGTGTTGGCAGGGAGGTACACACCTGTAATCCCAGCTACTCGGGAGGGTGAGGCAGGAGAATTAATTGGTTGAACCCAAGAGGCGGAGATTGCAGTGAGCTGAGATTGTGCCACTGCATTCCAGCCCAAGCGACAGAGCAAGATTCCATCTCAAAAAAAAAAAAAAAAACTGCAAAGAACTAGTTATTTTGATAACCCTTTAAAGGCCTACTGTGTACCAAGTTACTGGAATATGATGATTGAAAATCCTTCAATTAAATAAACTACTACTCAGGCTGAAGTAAAAAATCTGAACTTGAACAGTAGTTAAAGTAGTACAGTTATTCCTTCCAGTCCATGGGGGATTGGTTTCAGGACTCAGCCTCCTGCCCATGGATGTGCAAGTCCCTGATAGAAAATGGTGTAGTATCTGCATATAAGCTATGCACATCCTGGATGATGTATAATACCTACGGCAATATCCATCCTGTGTAAATGGTTGTCATGCTGTATTGTTTAGAGAATCATGACAGGAATCTGTACGTGTTCAATCCTGGTTGGTTAAATCTGCAGATGGAGAGCTTGTGGAGGAGGCTGGCCGTGCATGGTACACGCTCATAGGTTCTCTCTTTTTTTTTTTTTTTTTTTTGAGACGGAGTCTCGCTCTGTAGCCCGGGCTGGAGTGTAGTGGCCGGATCTCAGCTCACTGCAAGCTCCGCCTCCCAGGTTTACGCCATTCTCCTGCCTCAGCCTCCCGAGTAGCTGGGACTACAGGCACCCGCCACCTCGCCCGGCTAGTTTTTTTTGTATTTTTTAGTAGAGACGGGGTTTCACGGTGTTCGCCAGGATGGTCTCGATCTCCTGACTTCGTGATCCGCCCGTCTCGGCCTCCCAAAGTGCTGGGATTACAGGCTTGAGCCACCGCGCCCGGCCAGGTTCTCTTTAAGTAGCTTTGCTGTGCTTCTGTTAGGAAGTTTTATTTATATGTTTTTGGGAAGAATCTGGTACGGGGAAGTCATGCCTCGATTGTTAACACCAGATTTGTCTCGTGCTGTTTAATCCTGCTTTGTAAGGAGCTGAAGCATGGGTGCTTGACCAGGTGAGTTTTTAAAAATTTATTTATTTATTTATTTATTTATTTATTTATTTAATTTATTTTTGAGAAGGAGTCTCGCACTGTCACCCAGGCTGGAGTGCAATGGCGCAATCTCGGCTCGGCTCACTGCAACCTCTGCCTCTCGGGTTCATGCCCAGTCTGCCATATATTAATTGATCTCAAAAAACGGCCAGGCTTGGTGGCTCACACCTGTAATTCCAGCACTTTGGCAGGCCGAGGCGGGTGGATCACCTGAGGTCAGGAGTTCAAGACCAGCCTGGCCAACAAAGTGAAACCCCGCCTCTGCTTAAAATACAAAAAATTAGCCGGGCATGGTACCACGTGTCTGTAACCCCAGCTACTCGGGAGGCTGAAGCAGGAGAACTGTGTGAACCCAGGAGGCAGAGGTTGCAGTGAGCCGAGATCGGCCATTGCACTCCAGCCTGGGCGACAGTGCGAAACTCTGTCTCAAAAGTAAAAAAAAAAATTATGGCAGCACAGAAAAAAAATGGCCACCAAATAGTCGTCCGGTGGCTAATTTGAACTGCCTGAGTAGCAGGTTGTCTTTTCCAAGTTGCTTCGCCTTTGATTGAAGGAAATATGTGGACTGTCTGCAGGGGAACAAGGCCCCAGGACTGCATCCCTTAGACACGGGGTCACCACTGTAGAATGGACGCAGCTGATGACACAAAGCATGGTTGCCAGGAAACCCTCAAGTCTTTCTGTCCTTATGTGGCCCCGCCAAGAGTGAGTGAATCCTGGCCTTTCTAGGTTAAGAGGATGGATGGGGTCGAGCTGGATCTTGGGAGGCCTCCTCGGCCCTTGTTGCCGAGGCTCCCCTTGTGACCCCTGTGGTGGCCTTTGCTTCCTCTCTGGGGCTCGCAGCGAGGACGTGTTCTTAGTGGAATCTTCAGGGCACGCGGGGGCCCCCACGTTTCAGACGTCCGCCGGCACGGGGACTGGGAGTCCAGGGCTTCAGCTGGGGGACCCGAGGCCGGCGACAGACAGCGGAGGGGTGGCCATCGCGGACCCCGCCGGGGAACGGAGGCTTGGATTCCTCGGAGGCAGGGGCTCCGCCCAGTGACTCGCCCAGCGCCGCTGGACCCGGGGCAGGGGCGCCCCGAGGACCTCGCAGGGCCCCTGAAAGGCCCCAGGGCGCAGCACGCAGTGAGCGGGAAGTGGTGGGTCGGCGCCCCGCGGCAGCGCACAGCTCTTGACAGCCACGATGCCGCCCGCGACCACGGTCTCCCTCCGGGAGCTGGCGGACCTCTCCATCGGCACCCCGGAGGTGGGCGCCGTCAACTTCACGGCCCTGCACACGCTCATCGTGGCCATGCTCAAGAACCTCGACCTCCAAAATACCCGGATCGACTTCCAGGCCCCGTCGCCAGAGCCCAGCCGCTCGCTGCTGTCCGCCCGGAGCTCGCTGAGCACCCCACACCTGCCCGCGCCCAAGGAGGCTCCCAAGGGGGCGCCCCGGGAGAAGCGCAGGGGCGTGGGTCGGGTGCCTCCATCAGCACTGGAGAGCCAAGTGAAGGACCTGGGTGGCCAGGTGGAGGACCTGAGCAAGCAGCTCAAGCGCGTGGACAGCCAGATGCAGGGCATTGTCACGCACGTGCAGCGCTTCTCTCAGGCCAGTGGGCTCGATCTGGCCTCGCAAGAGTGGCCGGAGGAGCAGGAGGTGGCCATGCAGGTGCTCGATAGGGTGCGGACTGGGAGTATCTTGAAGGACGCCGCCAAGGAGCTCAGCTTTGCCAGGGTGAGGGCGCACGTGGAGGCACGCGCAGGCCGTCTCTCTCCTCCAGGCCGCTTCTCTCCTCCAGGCCGCTTCCCTCCTCCAGGCCGCCCTCCAGGCCTAGCCGAGTCCCCACCCATCGTGGAGGGGCCAGCGGTTGTTTGGACGGAGGGGATGGGGACCGAGAAGGTGCTAGGCCCCAGTGCGACTGGCTAGATAGAGTGGCCCATGCTCTATCTTGCAGTCCATGGGGCTGCTTTAAGATGTCATGCGCCGGGCGTGGTGGCTCAAGCCTGTAATCCCAGCACTTTGGGAGGCCGAGACGGGCGGATCACGAGGTCAGGAGATCGAGACCATCCTGGCTAACACAGTGAAACCCCGTCTCTACTAAAAAATACAAAAAACTAGCCGGGCGAGGTGGCGGGCGCCTGTAGTCCCAGCTACTCGGGAGGCTGAGGCAGGAGAATCACTTGAACCCGGGAGGCGGAGCTTGCAGTGAGCTGAGATCCAGCCACTGCACTCCAGCCTGGGTGACAGAGTGAGACTCCGTCTCAAAAAAAAAAAAAAAAAAAAAAAAAGATGTCATGCAAGACCTGAAAACCCTAAAAGAAAGCCACCGAAAGGCGCAGGGCCTCCCCGAGCTGGAGGGGCCTGAGGACCCCACCTCTCGAGCCTAATGGCCCCATCCCACCCCACTCCTTCCTAGCCCCTGTTTACAAGAGAGGTTTGCCCACCACTTATCAGACATCCAAGGATCAGAGCTGGCCCACAGTGGGGCCCACAACTTCTCAGAAGATTGTTAGAGTGAATTCCCTTTTTAAAAAGAATAAAGACATAAAGAGATAGGCACTGAGGACAAAGGCTCCCAGAGAAGGGGAGTCAGGATGGAGAGTTGGACCTCAGCTCCATGTGGCCATGACACAAGCTACAGCAGGCAGGGGACAGTTTCACTTGGACTTTTTTGTTTTCTTTTTTTTTGAGACAGAGTCTCACTCTGTCACCCAGGCTGAAGTGCAGTGGTGCAGTCTCGGCTCACTGCAACCTCTGCCTACCAGACTCAAGTGATTCTCCTGCCTCAGCCTCCCGAGTAGCTAGGATTATAGGTGCGTGCCACCATGCCCGGCTAATTTTTGTAGTTTTAGTAGAGATGGGGTTTCACCATGTTGGCAGGGTTGGTCTCAAACTCCTGACCTCAAGTGATCTGCCCGCCTTGGCCTCCCAAAGTGCTGGGATTACAGGCATGAGCCACTGAGCCCTACTTTCAACTGGACTTTTGTTTTCTTGGAGGGACAAGTGCATATAATCATTGAGCACAAGTATTATCCAGTGAACAGCAGGAAGCAACGCAGGTCAGCACCGGGAGGTAATAGACACGTGCATGTCTCAGAGCCACCTTAGGTTGGTCCTGAAAGAAAAAGCAGAAGCAACTAGGAAGGCAGCTGGACAGGGAGGCCAAGAGACAGGAGGGGAAAAAGGCTGGGAAGAGGCAGGAGGAAGAGGCCAAGCCCCAGCAGGGGAGCCCTGGCCGCTCATGCCCTCCTGCCATATCACCCCAGGTCTCGAGACCCCAGCACCAATTCACTTTTGCTCTGGGAAGCAAGTTTGCTTTCCTTTTCAAACTTTAAAGTGTGGTAGGGTTTTTTTTTGTTTTCTTTTTCTTTTTCTTTTTTTTTTTGAGACGGTCTCACTCTGTCACCCAGATGGAGTCCAGTGGCGCGTTGTTGGCTCACTGCAACTGCATCTCCTGGGTTCAAGGAATTCTCCTGCCCCAGTCTCCCTAGTAGCTAGGATTAGAGGTGCACACCACCACACCCAGCTAATTTTGTACTTTTAGTAGAGATGGGGTTTTACCATGTTGGCCAGGCTGGTCTCGAACTCCTGACCTAAAGTGATCCTCCTGCCTCGGCCTCCCAAAGTGTTGGGATTACAGGCAAGAGCTGCTGCTCCTGGCCGTTTAATTTTTAGCTAATCTTAGATTCTACAAGTTTGCAAAAGTTATAAAAAACAAGTTTTATTTTTATTAATATATTCTTTCTTAACCCCAAATATGATAGTAAGCACCTTATGTTGTAGCGATTTGCTTTGGTTCTTTTGAGGTGCTTTTCTCTTTAGACAGCACCCATGTTCAGCTACTGCTGAGGTACCTGGCACCACCTGCAAGGCAAGGTGGGCCTCATCCTACAGGCTTTCATGAGTGGATTGGAGCAAACTGAATCCCAGGACCAAAGGATCCCATCCTGCAACAGCACTTACTCTTACTATGCTACCAGCCAGGCCCCCCACTGCATCTCACTTCCCTTCCTGCACTTGGCTGGGAAAAGACCCAGGAGCCTGGGCTGACTGGCCAGGTAAAAACCAGGTAGAAGGCAGGGGCTCCTGCCTGTAATCCCAGCACTGTGGGAGGCCGAGGCTGGAGGATTGCTTGGACCCAGGAGTTCGAGACCAGCTTGGGCAACATGGCAAGATCTTATCTCTACAAAAAAGTGTTTAAAATTAGCTGGATGTGGTGGTGCATGCCTGAAGTACCAGCTACTCAGGAGGCTGAGGTGGGAGGATTGCTTGAGCCTGAGAGGTCAAGGCTGCAGTGAGCTGTGGTGGCACCATTGCACTGCAGCCTGGGTGACAGAGCGAGACCCTGTCTCAAAAAAAAAAAAAGGAAACCAAAAAAACCCCCAAAAACTCAAGTAGAAGAAACCCTCCCTTTCCATAAGAGCCACACGCATTCCCCCTTTCCTTGTCTCCTGGCACTGAGTCACTGTGTGTGCGAGTGAGTGTGAGAGTGTATGTGTGTGTGAGTGTGAGAGTGTGTGTGTGCACATGTGAGTGTGCATGGGTAGGGGCCGCTGTCATTCTCCTTTCCTGAACTCTTCTTCTAGGTAATTTTACAGCGGGTTGATGAACTAGAGAAGCTATTCAAAAATCGGGAACAATTCCTGGTAATACCAGCCAGTTCCATGGGAAGGGGCTCTCCAGGGGGCTGGCCCTCTCTCAGCATGGCCCTCTTTCCAGGGCTTGTCCATCCGGGGCAGGCAGTGTGTGCCTTCTGCCTCTCAAGTCTCTGCCCCTGGGTTGGAGGGGAATCTGTCTCATCCCTGCCCAGCGCTCTACGGGTGCTCACATGGAACAGAGGACTGTCTTCCCGACCTTCACTGGTCACTTGAAGGGTGATGAATTCTCCTTGGGCCTGGGGCTGGGGCTGGGAAGGATCCACCCAGATCCTGTTAGACCAAGTCTGTCCCTAAAGCTTCTTGGGATTAATCGAGGGGTGTATGTGTGTGTGTCTTGTCTGCCACTGTCAGGAACTAGTCAGCCGGAAGCTGAGTTTGGTTCCTGGTGCAGAAGAAGTCACCATGGTCACCTGGGAAGAGCTGGAGCAGGCAATTACGGACGGCTGGAGAGCCTCACAAGCGGTGAACTAGTGGGGGCCTGGGCCGTGGGGTGGGGCTCCCCAGAACCTCTCGCTTTGTACAGTTGCACGGGATTCTGTTCTACGGATGTTCATAATTTGCAAGTTTCATTGATATGGGTATTTTAATTGGTTTTTCCAATCTTAAGAAGGTAGGCCGGGCGCGGTGGCTCAAGCCTGTAATCCCAGCACTTTGGGAGGCCGAGACGGGTGGATCACGAGGTCAGGAGATCGAGACCATCCTGGCTAACACGGTGAAACCCCGTCTCTACTAAAAAATACAAAAAACTAGCCGGGCGAGGTGGCGGGCACCTGTAGTCCCAGCTACTCGGGAGGCTGAGGCAGGAGAATGGCGTGAAACCAGGAGGCGGAGCCTGCAGTGAGCTGAGATCTGGCCACTGCACTCCAGCCTGGGTGACAGAGCGAGACTCCGTCTCAAAAAAAAAAAAAAAAAAAAGAACAAGGTAACATTCACGTGTGAATAACATGCATCCCTAGAAACGGACGTGCGTTAATGATTTGGCTAGCCATTAGCAAATTGCCTTCCATGGCTGCTGTTCCAATATAGACCCCCACCAGCAATGGGAGAGAGAGCTTATTCCCTGACATTCCCCCAACCCTGTATATTGGCACCCAATTTTTTGCACTTTGCCAACCCACTGGATCAACAGGTTGAAAAAGAGTGTAGTTGTTATTTGCTTTTGTAGCTTTTCAAACTTTCTTTACAGTCTGTCTTGAAATGCAGGGATCTTTCTTTATTAGTGGGCCATGGTGACAGATCCTGGAAATAAAACCTCTGTAGGGGGCCCTTTGCTGGTGGCGATTTTTTTTTTTTTTTGAGACAGAGTCTTGCTCTATCGCCCAGGCTGGAGTGCAGTGGCACGATCCGGTTCACTGCAAGCTCCACCTCCCAGGTTCATGCCATTCTCCTGCCTCAGCCTCCCAAGCAGTTGGGACTACAGGCGCCCACCACCACGCCCGGCTAATTTCTTTTTGTATTTTTAGTAGAGACGGGGTTTCACGGTATTAGCCAGGAAGGTCTCGATATCCTGACCTCGTGATCCGCCCACCTCCGCCTCCGAAAGTATTGGGATTACAGATGTGAGCCACCGCGCCCGGCCGCTGGTGGTGACTTTTGCATAAAGGCATGCATCTGTCTGTCTTGAGACTGTACAGATGACCAAATTGTTTTCCAGTCCCCAACCTACCTTCACCTGAATAAAATCAAGCTGGATATGTTCAAATGGCCCTCAAAGATGAGGCTTAACTTCCCTTTTGGTCTTGACATCCATCCCTCCTGCTGGCTTTGGGCAAGTGGGTTATCAAAACAATCAAGTCAACTTTGAGGGCCATTTGAAAATGTAGACAGAAGCGAGGTGAAGAGTAAAGCTTTTGGTGCCACCAAATGGCCATCTTGGGGAGCGCCAAATATCTGGGGACAAAAAGACAACCTGGGATCTCCAGGACGTTTCCTGATTTCAGGGCTCATTCTCAGAGGAAAGTGGCATCAGAAAGATGTTGCAAGAGGGGCGGGTCACAATGGCTCCAGCCTGTAATCCCAGCACTTGGGAAACCGAAGCGGGCAGATCACTTGCGTCCAGGAGTTCTAGCCCAGCCTGGACAACATGGTGAAACCCTGTTGATACCAAAAATACAAAAATTAGCTGGGCGTGGTGGTGCACGCCTGTAATCTCAGTTACTCGGGAGCTTG
>NC_037684.1:49530634-49643725 GCF_003255815.1 Theropithecus gelada | reverse complement strand
AAAAAAAAAAAAAAAAAAAAAAAAATAGCCAGGCGTGGTAGCACACACCTGTAGTCCCAGCTACTCGGGAAGCTGAGGTGGGAAGATTGTTTGAGCCAGGGAGGCAGAGATTGCAGTGAACTGTGATTGCATCACTGCACTCCAGCCTGGGTGACAGAGCAAGACCCGGTCTCAAATAAAAACTTAACATTTGCCTGTTCCCAACTCCAAGCCCAGAGAGTAATTAAGATTGTTTGCAGGCCGGGCGCGGTGGCTCAAGCCTGTAATCCCAGCACTTTGGGAGGCCGAGACGGGCGGATCACGAGGTCAGGAGATCGAGACCATCCTGGCTAACACGGTGAAACCCCGTCTCTACTAAAAAATACAAAAAACTAGCTGGGCGCAGTGGCGGGCGCCTGTAGTCCCAGCTACTCGGGAGGCTGAGGCAGGAGAATGGCGCGAACCCGGGAGGCGGAGCTTGCAGTGAGCTGAGATCCGGCCACTGCACTCCAGCCTGGGCGGCAGAGCGAGACTCCGTCTCAAAAAAAAAAAAAAAAAAAAGATTGTTTGCAGTGGGTGGAATTCGTGAGTCAGTTGTCCCAGAGCCCTTTAGGATGTCAGGCATTAGGTGGATGTTTCATGGGCTAAGGACGGCTCTCTCTCCCTTCTTCCCACCCCGCTTTCCCAGTCACCAGGAGACACAGGATACAGTGATAGGTCCTGCTGTCCTCTAGGGTAGCTTCAGTGTTGCAGGGGCTGGAAATGGAGATTGGGAGCCCATTAGAAATCTAACCCCTCTGATCATAAGGCCTCTGCTTTCCATAGTCAAAAGGACCGTACCTTCTGAACTGCAGGAGCAGCTGAAGACCATAAAGACGCTAGCCAAAGAAGTTCGGCAGGAAAAAGTAAAAGTAAGGAAGAGTCAACCCACTTTTTTTTTTTTTTTTTTTTTTTTTGAGACGGATTTGCGCTCTTGTTGCCCTGGCTGGAGTGCAGTGGCACCATCTTGGCACACCGCAACCTCCACCTCCCGGGTTCAAGCGATTCTCATGCCTCAGCCTCCCGAGTAGCTGGGATTATAGGCATGTGCCACCATGCCCAGCTAATTTTGTATTATTTGTATTATTAGTAGAGATGGGGTTTCTCCATGTTGGTCAGGCTGGTCTTGAACTCCCGACCTCAGATGATCCGCCCACCTTGGCCTCCCAAAGTGCTGGGATTACAGGTGTGAGCCACTGCGCCCAGGCCCCACTTTGTCTTTTAATGCTAATAATAGCACTTTCCATTTGTATTTTATGGATTAAATAGTCCTTTCTCTTACATTATTATGTAATTGGATCTTTGCAATCCTATCAGATAGGAAATGCCCCTTGGGTATCATCATGCTCATTTCCTGGATCTAAAACCTGATGCTCAGGCTGGGCGCAGTGGCTCATGCCTATAATCCCAGCACTTTGGGAGGCCAAGGCAGGAGGATCACTTGAGCCCAGGAGCTCGAGACCAGCCTGGGCAACACAGCAAGGCCTTATCTCTACAAAAAATTTAAAAATTAGCCAGACATGGTGGTACATGCCTGTAGTCTCAGCTATTTGGGAGGCTGAGGCAGGAGGATCACTTGAGCCTGAGTTTGAGGCTGCAGTAAGCTATGATCACGCCACAGCACTCTAGGCTGAGTGGGAGGGCAAGACCCTGTCTCTAAAAAAAAATTTTTTTTAAACTGATGCTCAAAGCTATTATGATTCAGCTGAGCCAAATAATGATGGCTTTGCTCTTTTCATTATCTGTGGCAGCCTTGGAGTCCAGTTTGTGAGATTTTCTGGGGCCAGAGGTCATTGCAAGGGACTGCCAGATCCCTTCAGACATTCTCCTTTTTTTTTTTTTTTTATTTGAGACAGAGTCTTGCCCTGTTGCCCAGGCTAGAGTGCAGTGATGTGATCTCGGCTCACTGCAACCTCTGCCCTCTGGGTTCAAGCTATTCTAGTGCCTCAGCCTCCCAAGTAGCTGGGATTACAGGCATATATGTTCATGCCCAGCTAAGTTTTGTATTTTTAGTAGAGACAGGTTTCACCATGTTGGTCAGGCTTGTCTGGAACTCCTGACCTCAGGTGATCCTCCCACCTCAGCCTCCCAAAGTGCTGGGATTACAGGTGTGACCCACCACGCCCGGCCCAGTCATTCTTTTTTTTTTTTTCTTGCTCTGTCGCCCAGGCTGGAGTGCAGTGGTGCAATCTCAGCTCACTGCAAGCTCCGCCTCCCGGGTTCACGCCATTCTCCTGCCTCAGCCTCCCGAGCAGCTGGGACTACGGGCGCCCACCACCATACCCGGCTAATTTTTTGTATTTTTAGTAGAGACGGGGTTTCACCGTGTTAGCCAGGATGGTCTCGATCTCCTGACCTCATGATCTGCCCGCCTTGGCCTCCCAAAGTGCTGGGATTACAGGTGTGAGCCACTGCACCCCGCCTTTTTTTTTTTTTTTTTTTTAAAGATTGATTCTTGCTCTATTGCCCAGGCTGGAGTGCAGTGTCACAATCTCACCTCACTGCAACCTCTGCCTCCTGGATTCAAATGATTCTCATGTCTTAGCCTCCTGAGTAGCTGGTATTACAGGCGCCAGCTACCACGCCTGGCTAATTTTTGTATTTTTTAGTAGAGACAGGTTTCCCCTTGTTGGCAAGGCTGGTCTCGAACTCCTGACCTCAGGTGATCTGCCCACCTCAGCCTCTCAAAGTGCTGGGATTACAGGCGTGAGCCATTGTGCCTGGCCCAGTCATCCTCTTAATGCCAGCTTTCTACATCCATGGGATGGATGAATGGGCGGATGGATGTCCACAAGGGCTCCTGGCTTTTGTCGGAGAGGGTTAGGTTAGTAGAGGGAATGGGGAGGGCTGGCATGAGCTGCAAGGGCACACTTGGGAAGCGGGAGCTCAGGCCTGCCTGACCCTCCTCATTCACTGGGTTTGTAGGTGGAAAGGCTGCAAAGGATCCTGGAGGGGGAAGGGACTCAAGAAGCAGGGAAGGAACTGAAAGCTGGAGAGCTGAGATTACAGCTGGGTGTCCTCAGGTAAAATACCCCAGCTAAGAGCAGCTGGTCCCCTGGAATCGTGAGTCTCAGCCAAGGAGATGATGGTGGCCAGTGGCTCCCTCCTGCCCCTGAATGGACCACTGTCTTTGGCCCGGATTGTGTCTGCTCTTCAGATTGTCCATTTCTAGTTCAAGGAACTAGTAGAAGCTCCCCAGGTTTTCAAAACAACTCGGGACCAGGTCTTGGAAAAGCAAAAATAAGCTTCTCAGACTCTGTCCCCAGTCGGAGGCTGAAGGAGACCACTTCTGATGACCCCTCTGAGCTCTCTCTTTGCAGTGCCCAGTCCCACCGCCCAGAAGCCTCCCAGGGCAGAGGCAGAGCCCGAGACTCCCTAGACAAAATCCAGGGGAGCGGGGTGGAGGGCGAGAGACCTCCAGCTGTGTCTGCATCCCCCTGCGTCCCTGATGGTCCAGGCTCTGCATGGATGGGCTCGGGTCTCTGGCCTGACTGTGGAGTCTGGCAGTCTCTTGTCGTGCACCACAGAGTCACCGTGGCTGACATTGAGAAGGAGCTGGCCGAGTTGAGGGAGAGCCAAGACAGGGGCAAGGCCGCCATGGAAAATTCTGTCTCCGAAGCCTCCCTTTACCTTCAGGACCAGGTGAGGATTCCCCACTCTTCAGCTCCAGGGACCAAGGGCCCTTCTCAGAGCTGGTTTGTCCCTGCCCTCCCACCTCTCATCAAAAACCAGGTCCCTCCCGTCCCCTGCGTGTGTGTGTGTGTGTGTGTGTGTGTGTGTCTGTGTGTGTGTGGTGTGTGTGTCTCTGTGTGTGTGTATGTATGTGTGGTGTGTGTGTGTGGTGTGTGTGTGTGTCTCTGTGTGTGTGTGTGGTGTGTGTGTGGTGTGTGTGTGGTGTGTGTGTGTGTCTGTGTGTGGTGTGTGTGTGGTATGTGTGTGGTGTGTGTGTGTGTCTGTGTGGTGTGTGTGTCTGTGTGTGTATGTGTGGTGTGTGTGTGTGGTGTGTGTGGGGTGTGTGTGTGGTGTGTGTGTGTCTGTGTGTGTGTGTATGGTGTGTGTGTGGTGTGTGGGTATGTGGTGTGTGTGTGTGTCTGTGTGTGTGTGTATGCGTGTGTGTGTGTGTGGTGTGTGTATGTGTGTGTGTGTATGGTGTGTGTGTGGTGTGTGGTGTGTGTGTCTGTGTGTCTGTGTGTGTGTGTATGCATGTGTGTATGCGTGTGTGTGTGTGTGTGTGTGGTGTGTGGGCAGGGGGTGGGGGGGCCATGGCGAATGTGTCCAGGATCCAGATCCCTCCTTATCCAAAGCCAGCTCTGAGTCCACAGGGGCAAGTGGCAAGGGAAAGGAACCCTTACAACACCTGTCTACCTCCCATTCGATCTTTCCCTATCTTTCTTTCTTTTTTTTTTTTTTTGAGATGGAATTTCACTCTTGTCGTCCAGGCTGGAGTGCAGTGTCGCGATCTTGGCTCACTGCAACCTCTGCCTCCCAGGTTCAAGCGATTCTCCTGCCTAAGCATCCTGAGTAGCCAGGACTACAGGCATGTGCTACCACGCTCAGCTAATTTTTGTATTTTTGGTAGAGATGGGGTTTCACCATGTCGGCCAAGCTGGTCACGATCTTTGCTATCTTCTTTATGATATAATTCATATATCAATACATTCACCCTTTTAAATTGAATAAGGTAGTTTTTAGTACATTCACAAAGTTGTGCAGCTATCACCACAATCTAATTCCAAAACATTTAATCACCCCAGAAAGAAACCCTGTGACTCTTAGCAATCTCTCCCCATGCCCTTCTATCCCTCAGCCCCTGACAACCACGAATCTGCTTTCTGCCACTATGGATTTGTCTATTCTGGACATTTCATATAAATGGAATCATACAACATACGACTTTTGTATCTGGCTTCTTGCACTTAGCATGATGTTTTCAAGGCTCATCCACGTTGTAGCATGTGTCAATACTCCATTCTTTTTTATGGCTTCATAGCATTCCATTCTGTGTCTGTGCCACAATTTGTTTATCTAGTCATCAGTTGAAAGACATCTGGGTTGTTTCCATCCTTTGGCTATTATGAATAATGCTGCTGTGCACATTCATGTATAAGTTTTGTTTTTTTTTTTTTTGAGACGGAGTCTCACTGTGTCACTCAGACTGGAATGCAGTGACTCGATCTTGGCTCACTGCAAGCTCCGCCTCCTGGGTTCACACCATTCTCCTGCCTCAGCCTCCCCAGTGGCTGGGACTACAGGTGCCCACCACCATGCCTGGATAATTTTTAAAAATATTTTTAGTAGAGACGGGGTTTCACCGCATTAGCCAGGATGGTCTCGATCTCCTGACCTTGTGATCTGCCCACCTCAGCCTCCCGAAGTGCTGGGATTATAGGCGTGAGCCACTGCACCTGGCCATAATAAGTTGTTTTTTTGTTGTTGTTGTTTTGTTTTGTTTTTGGAGATGGAGTTTTGCTCTTGTTATCCAGGCTGGAGGGCAATGGCGTGATCTGGGCTCACTGCAATCTCCAACTCCTGGGTTCAAGTGATTCTCTTGCCTCAGCCTCCCAAGTAGCTGGGATTACAGGTGCCCGCTACCACGCCCAGGTAATTTTGTATTTTTAGGAGAGATGGGGTTTCACCATGTTGGCCAGGCTTGTCTCGAACTCCTATCCTCAGGTGATCCACCCGCCTCAGTCTCCCAAAGTGCTGGCCTGGCCTCATGTATAAGTTTTTGTGTGGGGCCAGATGCGGTGACTCACACCTGTAATCCCAGCACTTTGGGAGGACGAGGCAGGTAGATCACTTGAGGTCAGGAGTTGGAGAGCAGCCTGGCCAACAATGTGAAACCCCATCTCTACTAAAAATACAGAAAATAGGCCGGGCGTGGTGGCTCACGCCTGTAATCCCAGCACTTTGGGAGGCCGAGATGGGCGGATCACAAGGTCAGGAGTTTGAGACCAGCCTGACCAACATGGTGAAACCCCATCTCTACTAAAAAAATACAAAAATTAGCCGGGCATGGTGGCGCGTGCCTGTAATCCCAGCTACTCTGGAGGCTGAAGCAGGAGAATTGCTTGAATCTGGGGGGCGGAGGTTGCAGTGAGCAGAGATCACACCACTGCACTCCAGCCTGGGCGACAGGGTGAGGTGAGACTCCATCTCAAAAAAACAAAAACAAAAACAGAAAATAGCTGGGTGTGGTTGTGCACACCTGTAATCCCAGCTTCTTGGGAGGCTGAGGCAGGAGAATCACTTGAACCTGGGAGGCGGAGGTTGCAGTGAGCCATGATCATGCCACTGGATGCCAGCCTGGGTGACAGCAAGACCCTATCTCAAAAAAAAAAAAAAAAAATTTTAGCCACCCTAGTGGGTGTGAGGTGGGATCTCATTAGAGTTTTGATTTGCATTTCCCTAGTGACCAAAGATGCTGAGCATCTTTTCGTGTGCTTTTTGGCCATTTGTATACTTTCTTTTTTTTTTTTTTTTTGAGACAGAGTCATGCTCTGTCGCCCAGGCTGGAGTGCGGTGGCCGGATCTCAGCTCACTGAAAGCTCCGCCTCCCGGGTTCACACCATTCTCCTGCCTCAGCCTCCAGAGTAGCTGGGACTATAGGCACCCGCCACCTCGCCCGGCTAGTTTTTTTGTATTTTTTAGTAGAGACGGGGTTTCACCGTGTTAGCCAGGATGGTCTCGATCTCCTGACCTCATGATCCGCCCGTCTCGGCCTCCCAAAGTGCTGGGATTACAGGCTTGAGCTACCGCGCCCGGCCTCTGTATACTTTCTTTAGAGATAAAATATACATATCTGTTCAAATCCTTCATCCATTTTTTCAGGTGAGTTATTTGTCATTTTATTATTGAGTTGAAAGAGTTCTTTACATGTTCTGGATGCTAGGCTCTTATTTGATAGATGACTTGCAAATATTTTCTCCCATTCTGTGGGTCATCTTTTCATTTTCTTGACAGTGTCTGCCTTTAAGCCTTGCAATGCAATTCTTGGTCATTTTCTCACTAAGGAGTGTCTGAACCAGCAGCAGCCCTCTGAGTGCCCACAGAAGGACCACCTAGGAAAAGCCACTGGGCCAAGGGGGTTCATGTCAGGAACCTCTTTGTGCATTTTTTTTTTTTTTTCTTGAGAAAGAGTTTTGCTCTGTTGCCCAGGCTGGAGTGCAGTGGCACCATCTCAGCTCACTGCATCTCCACCTCCTGGGTTCAAGTGATTCTCCTGTCTCGGACTCCTGGGTAGCTGGGACTATAGGTGCGCACTGCCACGCCCAGCTAATTTTTTTTGGATTTTTAGTAGAGACGGGGTTTCACCACATTGGTCAGGCCGGTCTTGAACTCCTGACCTCAGGTCATTCACCTGCCTCTGCCTCCCAAAGTGCTTGGATTATAGGCATGAGCCACTGCACCCCACTTTTTTTTTTTTTTTTTTTGAGACAGAGTTTCGCTCTCGTTGCCCGGGCTGGAGTCCAATGGCATAATTTCAGCTCAGTGAAACCTCTGTCTCCCGGGTTCAAGTGATTCTCCTGCCTCAGCCTCCCAAGCAGCTGAGGTTACAGGTGCCTGCCAGCACACCTGGCTAATTTTTGTATTTTTAGTAGAGATGGGGTTCACCATGTTGATCAGGCTGGTCTTGAACTCCTGACCTCAGGTGATCCACCCACCTTGGCCTCCCAAAGTGCTCGGATTACAGGCGTGAGCCACGTGCCTGCCCACTTTGTGCTTTGAGCCACATTCCAGGCTCCCAAGTTGCTGGAACTGTGGTGTGCAGCATGTCATGACCCCAGGCCAGGTGTCCTGCCCGAAGAGCAGCTGGGAGTGTTTAAGAGTCACCTGTCAGTCCAAGCTCATGTCTGGCTGTCCCAGGACCACACTCAGGAGAGAATCCACTTCCTGTTGGGCTGGCCTAGCCTCCTTTTGCAGGCTTTTTTTGGAGGCCCCTGCTTCTACATGCTGCATCTTTAGCCACCTTGGCCTCCTGCCTCTCTCTGAACGCACTCTTATCTTTCCTGCTGTTCTTTACACAGATAGCTGTGGCTTAGTCTTAAGACTCCACTGAAATGTCCATGTTTCTGAGAGGCCTCTTCCACTTTTCCAGAGAGAACTGGCCGGTCCCTCTGCATCCGGGGCCCTCAGAGGTGCCTGCCTCCGGGCAGGCTCTTCTGGTTGTAAGTGGCAGCATCGCTGTGAGCCCACACAAGAGGGTGCTGCCCTGGGGATGTGCAGCTGTAGGGAGTGGAGGAAAAGGGAACTTCCAGGCCATGGGGGAAGGGCATGTCCGCCTGTCCCTCTGCATCTGCTTTTGTGGGTACCCGTGTCCCTCTCCTGACCCATCCTCTGAGCCCCCATGTCTCTCTCCCGTTCCACTCTCAATCCACCTTGCTCTCCTTCGTGCTCCACAGTGGCTGCCCCAGCCCTGCAGAGTCCTTTCTGCTCCATTACCCACTCCCAAGAGAGGAGCCTAGGTTGGCCCAGCCTCTCTTTTTGGACGGAGCATGTCCGTTCCCCCGGCATGTGAGCAGGAGCATGTGCAAGCCCCACCCCTCACAGCCCCAGATCCCGGCGCGGGGCCTGTGTGTCATTAGGGTCCTCTGTATGTTTACGGCCCAGCTAACTGGCAGCAGCACTTTACGATTTAGCTAAAGAAGAGATGTTCTCACACTAAGCCAAGCCGGTGGGCTGGCTGGAGAAAGCTCCAGAGGCCTTCCTCTGGCAAGGGCTTGGCTCAGCATTGACACTGTGCTCCCGGAGAACTCTCTCTACTCACCGTTTACTGGATAGATGCCCATGATGGCACATGCTCTGGGAGGCACTGAGGATGCAGCGACTGCCCAGGGCGCAACAGGGAAGAGGCACACAGGCTAGGAGCAGTGCCAGCATGGGCAGAACGTGGCCATGACTGGCCTCACTGCCCTGCTGCCGCCGTCTCTCCTGCATGCAGTTGGACAAGCTCAGGATGATCATTGAGAGCATGCTGACCTCCTCCTCCACGCTCCTGTCCATGAGCATGGCCCCGCACAAGGCCCACACCTTGGCTCCTGGCCAGATCGACCCTGAGGCCACCTGTCCAGCCTGCAGCCTGGATGTGGGCCATCAGGTCAGCATGCTGGTGCAGCGCTATGAGCAACTCCAAGACATGGTCAACAGCCTGGTCGTCTCCCGACCCTCCAAGAAGGCCAAGCTTCAGAGACAGGTTGGGCTCTGCTCGCCTCCCTCCTGCTGCAACTGGACATGGCCCCACAGGGGAGGGTCACCCTGCTGCAGACCCACGGAAGTGGGGCGGGTGTTTGGACCTCAAGTTCAGCTCTCCATGGTGGAGCCCTTTAGCCAGATCCTACAAGAGTCCCTGGTCTTTCTGCAGGTCCACAGCAAGGGTAGCAGCAGAACTAGCTTTGGGGATAGGAGACCGTGGGGAAGAGCTGGCTTGATGGGGTGGGACAGCACATGCTGGCTGAGGACAGATCAGTGCCCTTCGTGTGCCCTGGAAACACAGGCCCAACTGTAGGAGATGTTGGCTCCCTGGCACACGGGTCTTCCGACCCCTTCTCAATTTCCCTCCAAAGGGCAGGCTTGCTGGTGGGGGTGGGCACAGCCACAAGTCCTGGGTCCTGCCTCTTGGGCTGAGGAACTCAGATTTGGGCCAGGAGCACGGGAGAATAAAGCGTGCAGCCCAGCTCTCCAGTGCCCCGGGACAGCACATCACTCCTGAGCCTCCGTCACCTCTACTGACCCCCCACTGGCAAGCCAGGGTCCCGAGGCTAGTCCGTGGGGATGTAGGTGACTGATGTTTGTGTCCTGTGGGGGTGGACACCCAGAAAGGGCAGGCAGAGGGCCTTCTGCACTGTTAGTGGGAAATTGTTTTCCATTTATTTATTTATTTATTTTTTTGAGACAGAGTCTTGCTCTGTCACCCAGGCTGGAGTGCAGTGGCTGTATCTCAGCTAATCGCAAGCTCTGCCTCCCGGGTTTAGGCCATTCTCTTGCCTCAGCCTCCCGAGTAGCTGGGACTACAGGCGCCCGCCACCTCGCCTGGCTAATTTTTTTGTATTTTTTTGGTAGAGACGGGGTTTCACCGTGTTAGCCAGGATGGTCTCGATCTCCTGACCTCGTGATCCTCCCGTCTCAGCCTCCCAAAGTGCTGGGATTACAGGCTTGAGCCACCGCGCCCGGCCCCATTGTTGTTTTTGAGACAGGGTCTCCCTATGTTGCCCAGGCTGTTCTCGAACTCCTGGGCTCAAGTGATCCTCTTGCCTCGCCCCAGCTTCCCAAAGTGCCAGGATTACAGGCATGAGCCACCGCTCCCAGCCTTGGAGATGTTTTAAGGGCCAACTTACCTGGGGGCAGCAATACTAAGGCAGCAGGGGGTGGGATCGCGCCAGCAGCCTCCGAGAGCCTTCCCGTCCCTCCTGCCGCAGGACGAGGAGCTGCTGGGCCGCGTGCAGAGTGCCATCCTGCAGGTGCAGGGCGACTGCGAGAAGCTTAACATCACCACCAGCAACCTCATCGAGGACCATCGGCAGAAACAGAAGGACATTGCTGTGAGTGGCCGCAGGGTGGCCGGGATGGGGCCGGGGCTCAGTGTGGTGCCGCAGCCCCGTAGCTGCTGGCTCTTTTTTCCTCTGTTCACTTGGCCTCCCCAGATGCTGTACCAGGGTCTGGAGAAGCTCGAAAAGGAAAAGGCCAACAGGGAGCACTTGGAGATGGAGATTGATGTGGTGGGTGCCAGGCCCCAGGGGCCACGCTGTGTCCCAGGGCAGTCTCGCTGGCTGTTCTTTGAGAGACTGAGTGGAGGGAAGCTGGCAAGAGGAGTGTGGGCACTCAGAAACCTGCCTGGTGTTAGGGGTTGACACCCCCAGGGAATGGGGCCCCTCCACGGCCATCTCCCAGATGCGGGGACCTCTGTCTGTCTCTGGGCAGAAAGCCGACAAGAGTGCTCTGGCCACCAAAGTGAGCCGTATCCAGTTTGATGCCACCACAGAGCAGCTGAACCACATGATGCAGGAGCTGGTGGCCAAGATGAGCGGGCAGGAGCAGGACTGGCAGAAGATGCTGGACAAGCTGCTCACAGAGATGGACAACAAGGTAAGGCAGGGGCATGGCGGGGCTCTCCATCCCACAGCCCTGCCTCCAGGATTGGGACAGCACCACCTTCTCCTGGGTCAGCCCCCTACCTGCTTCCTTAGAGGTCCCCTGGGCCCCCTTTCCCTGCCACAGCTGGACCGCCTGGAGCTGGACCCGGTGAAGCAGTTGCTGGAGGATCGGTGGAAATCACTGCGACAGCAGCTCAGGGAGCGTCCCCCACTCTACCAGGCAGACGAGGCGGCTGCCATGCGGAGGTGACACCTGGGAGGCAGGGGAGGAGGCTGGCACGCTCTTCGGAGGGTGAGGGCAGAGGGGGCTGGGGGTCCCCAGACAAAGAGCTCCTGCCGGCACACAGCGGATCCTGCCCAGGACTGTCCCATGGTTGGAGGGACAGAATTTTAAGAGCTTGAAACACTCTTCTAGCTCAGGCCCCTTCGTATTACAGCAGAGAAAGGGAGGAGGGGAGGCTTAAGGCTCTCTGGGTTTGGCTGAGCTAAGCTGGGCCTTTGGGACAGGGAGAGGTCCTCAATACCCAGAGCTGAGACAGCTCCTGGGGGCCTGGCCTATAGGACCTGGCCCATGGTAGGCTTGAATTCCAGGATTCCCATTCGTGGCCGCCAGGGGGCCCCCGAGACTTGCACAGGGCACCCTCAGGGGCCCAAGGAAGCCTGCTGGCTTTGGGTTAGGGCAGGGAGGTCTGGGATGTGAGCCCGGAGGTGAGCAGATGGATTCTCGGGGAGCAGGGACAAGATCTGCACCCTGGTGGGCTGAGCTTCCAGCCTGCCTGGCCTGCAGGGTCGCAAGCCCTTCTGGGACTTCTGGGCAGAGCACTCACCCTGTGTGTACGTCCCATTCCTAACAGGCAGCTCCTGGCACATTTCCACTGCCTTTCATGTGACCGGCCCTTGGAGACACCTGTGACCGGACAGTGAGTGCCCACACCGCTGGCACACGGCCTTGCACGGCAGGGCTGTGTCTCCTCCCTTCTCCACCTGTGTCCACCTTTCTTTCATGCGTCTACTTTCAGCCCTTGCTCCCTCCCAGGCCGGGGGCGGTGGGAAGGTTCTTTAGGCAGGTGGATTTGGGGGACAGGACTTGTCCCCCTCTGACCCGTCCCTTCTCCCTCTGTCCCTGCCCAGTGCCATCCCTGTGACCCCCGCGGGTCCAGGCCTACCTGGCCACCATTCCATCCGCCCCTACACGGTGTTTGAACTGGAGCAGGTCCGGCAGCATAGCCGCAAGTATGGGACAGCAGGGTCTGGGGCCAGGGCTCTGGATGGGGAAGGCAGAGGACAGGGGTGACTCCGGAGGGCCCGGCGGAACGTGACAGAAGGCAGCGCTGTGGCATAGTGTGGAGAGCCTCCTCCTTGGAGTGGGACAGTGGGGGCCGCAGGCCAATTTCTGAACTAGCTCCCTGGCAGTTCCCAGGGCATGAGAGTAGGAGGCAGACCTAGTCACACCTGCCTTTGGGAGTTACGGTGGGACTTTGTCAAGGTCACCAGCTGCCTCTGAGAGCTCCTCTACTTCTCGACCTCTTCCCCAGCCTTCAGCTGTCTCAGCAACCCCGGGATTAGAGCGGTCGGGGGAGGGTCCGGCATAGCTCAGCCGGAGGGTGGGCTCAGCCAACAAAGGAGGCTGGCGGCGGGCATCTCATGCTCCCTCCGGCTCCTGCCCGCCTCTCTGCTGCTCCCCTTCTCCTAAGGATGGGAGTCCATAGTTCAGAGGACTTCAGGCTGCTCTTTGAAGCCCTACGGGTTCCAGGTATGCGGGGCCAGGTGCGCCGAGATGGGAAGGCCCAGGGCTGCCCTCAGCTCCTCCACCTGCAGGCAGCAGGGCTTTCGTCCATTTGGCTGGCCTGCACTTTCCCATCTGAGGAAAGCCTTCCCGGCAAGTCTGGCCCTCAGATGCTGTGGAAAGGGCTACTGCTGAGGGGTCAAGCTGCCCAGCGACCCCCACCCTCGGCCAAGAGCCCATGAGACTAGCTGGGTCCTGCACAAAAGGGACCCGGAACTGAAGGATTCGGCTTACACAAGGTCAAGGCCCCCTCCATGGGCCAACCCTCCCTCTGTTCTGCTCACACCCTGCAGCCTCAAGCTGGGCAGTGCCTTCCCTCGGGGTGACCTGGCACAGATGGAGCAGAGCGTGGGGCGCCTGCGCTCCATGCACTCCAAGATGCTGATGAATATCGAGAAGGTGCAGATCCACTTCGGGGGCTCCACCAAGGCCAGCAGCCAGATAATCCGCGAGCTGCTGCACTCCCAGTGCCTGGGCTCCCCCTGCTACAAACGGTACAGGAGAGGGGCGAGGCCATGGGGAGCAGGCGCCCAGCGACCAGGCTTGGCTTCTGCCCATGCACGGCTGTGCAGACAAACGCCTTGCCCCACTGCTGGGGAAGAAAAGGGAGTGTGTGTGTGTGAAAGTGTGGGTGAGGGGGGTCAGTGTGTAATGTGTGTAAGCCATGTGTCTATGGGTGTCAGTGTATGAGTGTGTGTAAGGGTGTGTATGAGTGCGTGTGTGTGAGTGTGGGTGTTTATGTGTGTGCATGTATGGGTTCGTGTGTATGAGTATGTGTGTGTATGTGTGTGTGCATGTATATGAGTATGCGCGTGAGTACTTATCTTCATATGTACATGTGTGTGTGAGGACCTGTGTGTATGTGTGTGTGAGACTGTGTATGAGTATGTGTGTATGTGTGTGAGTGTATGGGTGTGTGTGCACACCTGCCCATGTGCACAGTCACTGGGGTGGCCCGGCCTCGCGGCTGCTCTGCCCCCACCAACCTGTTCCTGGGCCCCGGCTGCCCTGCCTCCCAGCAGCCCCTGAAGAGAAGCTGCCCCACTTCCCTCTGGTCAGCCCCATCGTGGGTGAGCCCCAGGCCACATCCCTGGCAGTCTTCTCCCAATGACTCCATCCTGTTTTCATCACAGGGTGACAGATATGGCCGATTACACCTACTCAACTGTGCCCCGGCGCTGCGGGGGCAGCCACACCCTCACCTACCCCTACCACCGCAGCCGCCCGCAGCACCTACCCCGGGGCCTGTATCCCACCGAAGAGATCCAGATTGCCATGAAGGTCAGGGCTCTGCCTGGAGCCACCAGGGAGGGAGGCCCTGACAGGGCTCCAGATTCCTCACAGTCATTCTCTAAAGCCACCAGAAGTCATCTCAGCCAGCCCTCTGCCTTGAGGCAATTCCTTAATCAGACCCAGTGAAAGCCTCAGGTTCTTACCCTTTTCTGGGAAGAAAGATTTATCCCGGCTGCCTGCCTGCCCAGCAGCATTCCGGCCTCCCAGGCCTCCCACCATGGCCCAGATACCATTTCACCTCCCTCTACCTTCTCGCTCCACTCTAGTGGAGGTGGGAAGAGAAAGCCGAAGGAGGTGTGGAAAAGAGAAAGCCTGAGTGACTGAGTGATTTGTGCCCCTTCTGGGAGGTGGGTAGGTGCTGTTACTGTCCCATTCCACAGAAGATGAAATAGGGACAGGGTTGCCACCCACATCTCTGGCTCCGGGTCCATGCCCTTGCCCTGCTCACGTGCGCCGTCATGGAGCTCGTGCGCCTGGCCTCTGCATGGTGGCTGCTGGGCACAGGCCATGTCCGGGTCCCCAAGGGGCTCCCAGAGCCCCCCAGGAGGGTTCTGAGACCACAGTGCTCTGTGCTTCAGGCCTGTGTGGATGGGCCGGGGCCAGGGGGCTGTGGCCGCTACAATGGTGATGGTATCTGTCCACTTCTACAGCGTGATGAGGTGGACATCTTGGGCCTGGATGGCCACATTTACAAGGGACGGATGGACACAAGGCTGCCGGGCATCCTCAGCAAAGACAGTGAGTGGAGTCCAGCGGCTCCCAGGCGCCGCACTCCGGTCCAACAGGGTGTGCATCCATTGTGGGGCCTGGCACTTTTATGGGCCACTGGACCCTGGGTGTCTTCCTTCTCCACTCCCCTCACTCCAAATGTTCAGGTCTCTCGAGAAGCCACCAGGTAAATGTTCACAGGTGGAGGACAGCTGTCCAGCCTCAGCCATCAGCTGGGATGGGGTGGCCCCGTGTTTTCTTGCCAGCCTCCATCCCGGCTGCACTGCTGGGCTCTCCTGTCTTGGCCTCTGTCCACGGCATCATCAGGGCCTCCTCCTCCTTCAAAACTCAGCACAGTGCCCTCTGCTGAGCCCCACCACTTCAGCCCCCGAATGCCCGCCTCCCGTGGCAACGCCCGAAACCTGCTGTTGGTCACTTCCCATCATGCATTTAGCTGTGTATGCGCCTTTCTAGATGCCTCCCCTCCTGCCCTGGAAACCCCAGGTCAGAACTCACCCCTCACCTGGCACAGGGCTGACGTGTGCAGGTCCTCCCCTGCACACTCCTCTGTGTGAGTGGGTGGGTTGGGTGGGTGGCCACGAGAATGAATGAAGACTGCTTCTCTGGGGCATAGCCACAAATTCAGAATGACGAGGACCCCACTCAGCTGAGGCTGGCCATGACCAACAGCCCTGCAGCCCTCTCCCCACGCCCAGGGGTTCCCAGAGCTCTTACCGCTGCCTCAGCACTAACCCTTCCCTCCTGCCCCCATCAGGCTCAGGGACCTCAAAGCGCAAGTCCCAGCAGCCCAGGCCCCACGTGCACAGGCCGCCATCCCTCGGCGGCAATGGCCACCTGCCCTCCCGGCCACAGAGTGCCCAGATGTCAGCTGGCAACATCTCAGGTAGCTTCCCTCTGGGTGGGGCATCCTGCCAGGCCTCCCTGCTGGCCCTGCTGGCCCCCTTTCCTGCCATGTAGGGCCACACCTTTATCTCCCCGGAGAGGGGAGGGCCTGGGAGCCGAAGGAGGTGTAGAAAAGAGAAAGCTGGGTGTGGAAAAGAGGACCCTGAGTGACTGAGTGATTCGTGCCCCTTCTGGGAGGTGGGTAGGTGCTGTTACTGTCCCATTCCACAGAAGATGAAATAGGGACAGGGTCGCCACCCACATCTCTGGCTCCAGGTCCATGCCCTTGCCCTGCTCACGTGCGCTGTCATGGAGCTCGTACGCCTGGCCTCTGCATGGTGGCTTCTGGGCACAGGCCATGCCCGGGACCCCAAGGGGCCCCTGACCCTGTCATGGAGGAACCTCTCTCTGCCGCCCGGCCTGGAAGATCCCTTGGGTCCTTGATCTCCCCAGGAGCTAAGTTGGGCCTGAAGGTCAGGGAGCTATGGACCCCCAAGCTACAGGGCCATACAAGGCCCTGCAACCAGGAGGCTGGATCACTGCCAAGTGACCCTGGGCAAGGTCACTCTTGACAAGGGCTGTCCCCTCTCCAGACCTCAGTTTCCTCATCTGTCATCAAGGGGGTGCTGGGTTAGTGCTGCTTGGAGTTAGGGCCCCCCTGAGAATCTAGTGAAAGCTGCCGACCTTCCTCCTGTAAAACAGTATGCACCCACATTCCTTGTGAATGCCTGCGGGAGGTTCAGGGACCCCCCGCCCAGAGCCTGCACCCTCCCCTGCCCCTCAGCTAGATGCTCTCCAGCATCACTCCAGCCCTCAGTGAGGGCATGTGGCTGAGGGAGGAGGAAATCACAACAGAATAAGTGGCTGTGGTGGTCACGGCACCTCGCCATCCTCTAGGGCCCCCCACAGGCCAGGTGGTTTAGGAGCTTTATACGGACGGATGAACCACTTTTAATCCACGTACCAGCACTAAGAGGTAGGGACCATCGTTAGCACCACTTACAGCTGAGAAAACTGAGGCACAGAGAGGTGAAGGTCCTTGCTCTGGGTCACACAGCCAGGAAGCGGCAGAGCTGGAGTTCAAAGCCAAGCCCTCTGGCCCAGAGGCTGTTCTGGGGACGACAGGTCTCAGTGGTGGACGGTGAGCACAGAACTGTCACCCTGGCTCCCAGAACTCTGTTTTCTTGGGAATACTTAGCTCACTTCTCCCAGTGTCTACTCTAAGGGCACTGAAAATGCTCTGGAAGCAGGAGAGAGGGACTGGTAGTCTCGGGAAAATTCCTGTGCCTATTGGTGAGGATGTCTAGTGTCTGTATTAACAGGAAACAGTACCAAAGAGGCAGCTCTTGGCCCCTGCAGAAGGACATGTTTGCTTATTTTTCATTCACAAAGATCATGAAGGGTGCTTCATGACTGCTTAGGAGCTCAGATGGGCCTGCACCGTGCCCCCCGGCCCTGGCAGCTCCCCTCCAGCCTGCCCGGCCTGGTGAACAGAACTGCTGTCAACCTCCCTGGGCTTTGGGCAGGCTGGCGTGACCCCTGGTGGGTTTGGGAAATGTGTTGAGCAACCTCAGCCCCTCTGTCTTGCAGTTTCTTCGCGTCAACAGAAAGACAGACCTTCCTCCGAGGGCCGTCTCTCCCAGCAGAACACAGCCCACCCACCCAGCTCTGCCACGGTGGCAAACAGGGGGCTGGAGAGGCACATGGACATGCCTCCTGGGGAGGGGCTCGAGGAGCCCACGCGGGGGCCACGGTCCAGCACTGCTCAGTGAGCGGAGGTGTAAATAAATGTTCAGGAGGAAGTTTAGGTGCGGCGAGTCTTCTCTGACAGTCCTGGCTCAGGAAGATGGAGGGAAGGGGAAGTACCTGCTGCTGGCCAGGCAGCCCCCCCACGTGCCTCCAGACCACCCCCAGGCCTGCCCACTCAGTAGACCTTCTCTTGGACAGTGGATCTGGTTTGTAGCCTGAAAGTGAGTCCTCAGCTTCCGTTCTCCAAGGGCGCCAGGGCTTCGGGAGAGCTGGACACTGCACTGGAGACAGGGAGACTCCTGGCCCTGGGACCAGCTGGGCCAACGCTCACCCAACCAGCTCTCTCCTGGCCTTGGCTAGACCCGGGGTGCTCTGCCTTCTGGCCCTAGACCTGCCTTCTAGCCTGGGGGGCTGGGGCCCGAGCTGTCAGTGTCCAGCACTCTGGGCGTGAGGGTGGCAGCCGCCTGCTGCGCTCTTGCTGCTGGCTCAGGGTGGTTCCTGACCCCTGGCGTGGGATTCCAGGGAAGCAGTGCCAATGGCTGGAGGCTGGGCAGGTTTCTGTTTGCCGCCCTCTGCTGCTCTCCCTTGAGTGGGCTGCTGCAGAGACAGCGGGGGCCTGAAAGCTCAGACCAGGGGCTGCTGTGGCTGTGATGCAGTTTCCCCGTTCCCCTCCTGGAAAAAGACATCCAGGTGGTGGGTGGAGAGGTGGTGCGAGCCCGGTGCTTGTCGCTTGTCGTGATTTGCTTCCCTCTGCCCTAGCTCCGACACTTGCAGGCAAGGGACTCACTAAAGGTCTTGGCAGGTGAAGGGACAGAGGCGTGCAGGTGGGACTGGGCTCCGGCCGGTGCAGCAGCTGCTAGAGATGAGCCCCCATCACTGCTGCAACCCACTGGAAGCTCCTGGGACCAAGGAGTCCCCTGACCTCCTGAGCTTGGACTCCAGCCAGATTCTAGGGGTCCCCCAGTAGATGAGAGTGGCCCCCCCACCCTGAGGTTTATAAAGCCCTGAAGTCACCAAAGCCTTTCTGCCTCAGAGGCTCCCCCCTCAGAGAAAAGGAAGTGCTCAGAGTTGAGAACGGGGCTCCCCCCACCCCCAGTTCCCATCTCCCCAGTATGGGAAAGGGATGTCTGGGGCAAGAGGCCTGCTTTGGGGTGTGAGGAGACAAAATCACACAGGAAAGGAAAATGTGGCGACAAACAGCCCAGAAAAACGCTTCTGCCCCTGACCCCAGTGTGGGCAAAGTGGGGCAGGCTTGGCTGGGTTGGGTGGGCGCTTCCTCCTGGCCTGTTCTGTGGAGACCCAGGGAGTCTTCACGTAATGATGTCATGCTCAGAGCTGGACAGAAGAGAGGAGCTGCTCAGACAGCAGGCACCCCTGGACCCCAGCCCCTTTCTCCCCAGGCAGGAGGTAGAGGCAGGGCCGCCCCTCCCCGGCTCCAGCTGGGCTCCTGTTGCTCTCGGCCCCACCCTGGCTGTGAAATGTCAGAAGGTCGGCTCAGTTTCCCGGGTCTAGAAGCCAAATTCACCAGCTTGGCAGGGAGGCGCAGCCCAGCCCTCCTCACCCAGGCCTTCCCCACACCCACAGAAGGGCCCGGAGTGACATTCCCTAAGCCAGCCAGGCCAACCCCCACCATTCCCGCACCTGGCATGGCCCACACCTGGGTGGACCCCGGCTCTGGCCCAGGCGGCCTGGGGACGTCACAGCCTAACCACCCACGTGCTGAGAGGGGCTGCCCCTTCCAGCCTGGGAAAGCACAGGTGGGCAGGGGCGGGGGGAGGGGGAGGAGTCTCAGGGGTTTCCAACCAGGAAACAAAACTGAAAGGACGAACCCAGCTTCCAAGTACGTCCGTGTCACGCAGGGGTGGAGGGGCAGTGGGGCCCGCCGTTCCGCTCCATTGGAGGAGGGGCTGCCCCACCGTGTGAGGGGCCCGAGGAGGCCCGGAGGCAGGATGCGGTGGGTGCCGGGCCTGGCCCCTCTTGACTTTCACTTCACTTCCGGCCTGAACCTCCAGAACCCTGTGTTCCAGCAGGACTTGGGCCCCGCAGACCCCAGCAGAGGGCGAGGCGGGAGGACAGGACAGGAAGGGGCTGCCTGGACAGTGTGTGGCGGCAAAGGGCAGGGCTGGAGGAGGAATCCCAGCCACGCGGCCATCACCCCCATTAGCCAGGTGGACAGGCTCCCCACGCAGCTGACCTCCCGCGCCTCAGGACCAGCTGAGGACGAGCTGCTAGGCCAGGAACTGGTAGCCGTGTCCCATGCTGACACCTACGGGGCTCTGGGTAAGGGGGAATGGAAGCAGGCCCCTCTGGGGACCCGCCAGCCTTAACTGACATTTGGGTCATGGCCCTCGACCCAAACGGACATACTGCCCTGGGAAGCTGAGGGGAGGAATATCAGAGATGAGCCCAGCTGGAAGATGCCTCCTGGGAGGGCCTGGGGGGCCATCAGGAGGCCCCCAGCTAGAAGGAAGCTCTCCCCACTGCAGATGGAAATGACTTCCAGCGCTCCTCCCTAGGACTCTGTGGGTGGGGGCTACACCGATGGGGCCAAGAAGGGACGGTCACAGCAACTCAGGATGGACCCCGGCCCCTCCCCATCCCCACAGCAACCTGGACCATGCTGTCAAGAGCCCCTGGTGTGACCACCCCCCAGTAAAAAACATCCAGACCGGCCCAATGGCAAGAGACCCCCACCACCCCTTCTGAGGAGACTGCTTTTCCCACCAACGGAAATAAAAGCACCGCAAACCAGGGAAGTTAGAAAAGTCTCTTTTTAAGTTTTTAAATTAAAATTTCACCCTGGTGAGATGGGATTCTGATTTGGGAACTAAACCCAAACCCAAAGGCAGGCTCTCCGCAGTGGGAGGGGCAGGGCGCCCAGGGCAGTCAAGTCCCCTGCTGGGCAGAGCCTGACCTTTGACCTAAGTCAGCTCCTCAGTGCCACATCAGCCCTGCATTCAGCAGGAGACAGGTGACAAGAGCTATGGGGCCACAACCAGCAATCAGAGGTGGGGAAGAGGCCATGGGGAGAGAGAGCCCTGATACCAAGAGGGCCTTCCACAACTTTGGCTTCAGGCCCTCCCGGGACCTGCAGCCGCTATGTGGCTGCCCGGTGACTGTGGGAGTGGGGTCCGCTTCCAGATTCCAGAAGGCATGGCTGTTAAACGAGGCAGCTGAGACACCTTGTGCCACATCACTACTCCATCGGCTCTGCAGCATGGCAGCCCTAGCCCCAAGCACCGCAGGTGTGCCAGGCCCATTCTCACGCACATTAGTTATATTTATATATTCATATATATTATAGTTATATATTAAAAACAGAGGAAAAACTTGCCTGAAAAACTCCTGAAGGACCCAAGTGGCCCAGGAAGTTTACTATCCCCCCCACCCACAAAAATTCTTTTATAAAATCTTCCAGTGCGATCTTCGGGAAACCCCCTGCCCTCCCTGGCTCCCCCCTCCCTGGCCCTCCTGTGTCCCCACAACCCTGGGCTGCCCCCAGCTCCAGCCCAGCGCCCGGCGGCGTCCAGTCTCATCTCTGGCCGTCCATGGCCGCCATGGCTTTCTGCTGGGTGCCCCCCTGCTGTGCTCCTGGGGGCCACGTGGGCTGTGGGCGGTGGAGGTGGTGGAAGGTGGTGGGGGAGGAGGGCGGGATCCAGGGTGCCTGGTGGCTGGGCGGGGACGAGGCCCAGAAGGGGCTGAAGTTTGCAGGTGGGGAGCAGGCTGCTGCCGTCATGGGGCTGTTGCTGCTCTGCAGGCCCTCGGAGGCGCGGAGCTTGGAGAACATGGCCAGCGCGTCGGGGAAGTTGGGCGGCGTGGCAGGGGTGTTGCTGGGAGTGCACATCTGTGGGGAGAGAACACGGGTGTGGGGAGGCTGCCTCGAGGGTCCCCGAGCCACTGGATGGGGCTTACCCAGGTCAGCCACTCCTTTACTCCCATTTTTCAGCTTCATTCATTTTTGCACAAGCAGCTTCCATAGGACAAAAGCACCCTCTCCCCGAGCCAATACAAACAAAACCCAAGAACCTTATCAAAACCAATGGTGTTTCACGAAATGACACCCTGAGGAGCATCCAAAGTGAATGGTTAATTGCACCCAGGAGCTAAGGTGTCAGATTCAAGTGAGAGGGCAGGGGGCAGCCCAGGACACCGCTGCTCCGCGCCTTCCCTGGCCAGGGAGAGCAGCTGGCTGCCCCACCAGCCACCCTCAGATGCTCCCAGGCTGCTGGGCAAGGGAGAGCGGCCAGCAGGGAGGCTCTCCCTCCTGTGCCAACTCTGGAAAAGTTAAACCACCTTGGTGGATGGATTCACACCATACTAAGGGTGACAGCCACCAGGCCTTGAAGGCTTTGCCTCCCTTATCTTTTTTTTTTTTTTTTTTTTTTTTTTGAGACGGAGTCTCGCTGTGTCTCCCAGGCTGGAGTGCAGTGGCGCGATCTCGGCTCACTGCAAGCTCCGCCTCCCGGGTTTACGCCATTCTTCTGCCTCAGCCTCCCAAGTAGCTGGGACTACAGGCGCCCACCACCTCGCCCGGCTAGTTTTTTGTATTTTTAGTAGAGATGGGGTTTCACCATGTTAGCCAGGATAGTCTCGATCTCCTGACCTTGTGATCCAACCGCCTCGGCCTCCCAAAGTGCTGGGATTACAGGCTTGAGCCACCGCACCCGGTCAGCCTCCCTTATCTTTTAACAATACTTAATGGCTTTAATTATCCTCTCTTTATGACAAATTAGGAAAGTGAGGCCCAGAAGTCAGTTGCCCGAAAATGCACCCACAACAGAGGGCAAGTTGAGAAGACGGACCTCCCCAGCTCCCAAGTCTGCAGGCCCAAGTTCTTAACATCTACTGGGCCACACTGCACAGACAGAGTCAAGAGCCCCTTTATATCTGGGCCCCCTGAGGACAGAAACCAGGGATTTCAGTGTCCTGTGTCTGTAGCCTCAGGCCGAACACACAGCTGGCCTGCCCTTGGCTGCAGGCTGGCAGTTTCTCAGTCTGTCCAGCCCCTCAGTCCTCTTCCTGGGGGTAGCTACAGTCCCCCATCTGCTGTCTTCTGCCACTACCCTGGGGGCAGGGGCTGGAGTGCCATCCAGGAGTACCTTGCCAGCAGCATGGGCAAGAGGCAACACAGAGAACAAGACCACACAAAACTGACTGGGACCTCAAAGCTGCTTTCTCCCTTTCCCAGGAAGATACAGGAGTCCTTCTTTGAATTTCTCCTCATTTTAGCAACACTGGCCACTCCCCCAAGCACAGGAGTCGGGGGAACAAGACTTGAGGGCTCTTCACCTTGAAAGAGGGAGCGTTGGCAAGGCACAGTGGCTCACGTCTGTAATCCCAGCACTTTGGGAGGCCGAGGTGGGAGGATCACCTGAGGTTAGGAGTTCAAGACCAGCCTGACCAACATGGTGAACCCCCGTCTCTATTAAAAATACAAAAATTAGCTAGGTGTGGTGATGGGTGTCTGTAATCCCAGCCACTTGGGAGGCTGAGGCAGGAGAATCACTTGAACCCGGGAGGTGGAGGTTGTAGTGAGCCCAGTTTGCGTCACTGCACTCCAGCCTGGGTGGCAGAGCAAAACTCCATCTCAAAAAAAAAAGAAAAAAAAAAAAAAAGAGGGAGCTTTCACAGCCAGAAACCGGGGGCTGTGCGTGGGGGGGTGTAAGCTACATTGAAGGGGGCCACTCGTACACCCTGTCCACTGAGCCCCACACCATGTCAGCACCCAAGGCACCAAGGGAGCTCTGACCCTTGCCTTTCTAGGGGCCCTCAGGGGAGGCTGAAGGACTCAATGCAGAGGCCTGGCCCCACCCAGACCTTTCCCCTCCTCCCTCCACGACTCCCCCCCCCCCCCCCCCCCCCCCCCCCCCGCCTCTGGGGACGGCTTCTCGGCAGCAGGAAACAATGAATGAAGGGTGGGGGTGGAGGCCAATTGCATCACAGCATCGTGACCGACTTCCCCAGTTCCCTGAGCCAGCGAGGCCTGTCTCCTCAAACAGCCACCAGAGAACAGCAGGGGTGATGGCTGGCAGGCCTGTGTCGGCCTGCCTGTGTGAGCTTGGGCAAGTTCCTGAACCTCTCTGGAGGTTCTCTCTGCTTCTGTAAAATCGGAGTTTTGAACCAGATGCGCCCCCTCGGCCAGTTCTCAAGAGAACCCAGTGTCCCCTGTACCCGCCTTGTCCTCCCACTTAAAGTCTGTGGTGCCTTTCTCTACTTCCAACTGGGAAACCCTCCTTATCAACTGGGAAGGTTCCAACTATGGGAATCTACAGTAATGTATGCGACAATCATTTATCAGTTACTCATGACTTCTGGTTTTGCCATTTTGCTGTTACTGGTCTCTAGTGTTTTTTTGTTTTGTTTTGTTTTTTGCTTTTAATCTTTTTCCTTTGACTTACTTTGTCTAAAAGAAATTGCCAGGCCGGGCGTGGTGGCTCATGCCTGTAATCCCTGCACTTTGGGAGGCTGAGGCAGATGGGCCACCTGAGGTTGGGAGTTCGAGACTAGCCTGACCAACATGGAGAAACCCCATCTCTACTAAAAATACAAAATTAGCCAGGTGTGGTGGCGTGTGCCTGTAATCCCAGCTACTTGGGAGGCTGAGGCAGGAGAATAGCTTGAACCTGGGAGGTGAAGGTTGCAGTGAGCCAAGATCACATCACTGTACTCCAGCCTAGTCAATAAGAGTAAATCTCCATCTCAAAAAAAAAAAAAAAAAAAATAGAAAAAGAAAAAAAAATAGAAAAGAAATTGCCAGCTGGGTGCGGTGGCTCACTCCTATAATCCCAGCACTTTGGGAGGCTGAGGTGGGAGGATAGCTTGAGGCCAGGAGTTTGAGACCAGCCTGGGCCACACAGAGAGACTTCTCCTGCCCCCCCCTTTCTCAAAATCAAAATTAGAAAAAAAAAAAAAAAAAAAGAGAAACCACGAACTTTCCGAGAGCAGGGATGGTATCCTCCGCTGTGCCGCTAAGGCACTCAGACTTGGGCACTGATGGACACGCTGGTCATGTGTGTTACAAAACCTGCTGCCTTCCTTGAGGGATGCTTCAAAAGAGACTTACCATCTCCTTGGGATTTGCAGAGGAGGGGCAATAGGAACTAAACAGGATGCCATAGCAGCTCTTCCTGGGGAGCCTCCCTGTTCTCAGCCCCTCAGAATGGCTGTAGTATCTGGAAGTTCTGAGCTTTTTGGGATGGCCACAGCTGGTGAGAGGACACCTCAAGGATCCTCTGACAGGAGATGGCAGGGAGCTCCGAGGCTCAAGCACAGACGGGTGCTTGGCCACTTCTCATGGTCAAGTGCAGGGGAGCGTGTCTCCTGGAGATGAAACCCTCTGGGGTTTCTAAGAGCCCTGTGGCCAGTACCATGCTCCCATCATACTCAAATGCCATTTTTGCTTGATTTATATACAGCATCAGCCATTCTGAGCAAAACTAGTTAAAAAGATCAAGACAGACCCCTCTACTTGTCCTCTGTGACTAGATGAAAACAGAGAGCCAAAGGCAAGGGCACCAAGTGTTAAAAATCCCAAAAATGTACCTAGAAGCCACAACAGCTCTCCTGGGGAACAATGTTTTAAGATCCCTATCGCTGAGCCCAGCCCCTCCTCCCCCAGCAGGTCCAATAGGTAACTAGCAGGGAAGGGTAGAGGAGGGATGTCCTGGGCCTCTAAGAAAGCAGGGTACCCCATGGCCAGGAGGGCAAAGGCTCAGGTCTGGGCCAGAATGATAAAGAAAGCAAATCCAGACCCGGACCACTTCTCGGTGTGCTGGGCTGGTAGAACTCAACACAGAAATTAAAGACACACTCCTGGCCTTATCTTGGGCCAAAATCTGTGTGTCCTCCTGGCTTGGGGGATGTATGTCCTTCCAACTTCCCAGTCCCCTTGGGCTTCGGAAGGGTGAACAGATCTTTGTGGCTAGAGCCCGGCTTCCTGAGCCAGGGTGGATTCATGCCTTTCCTGTTCCCTGTAGCGCTGGGTGTGTGTGTGTGGAGGGGGAGGGGGAAAACCACTCAACAGCACGAGGGGGTCCCTATAAACGCAAGCACCCCCAGTGCCCTCCCTGGGCCCTTCGCACGGGCTTCCCAGTGTCCCAGACGTCCGGGCATCACCCGAGCCCCCTCCTCATCCCCTGGCTCTGGGGTCCCCCAGCTCCTGAGCTCCTCGCCAGGCCCCCGGCCTTCTCCCCTTCCCTCCTACCCCCAACTTTGGCACCCCTTCCCCCCAGGGACCAGTGCCGGGCACCAGTCCCGAGGCCAAGCAGCAGCAGCCCGGGAGGCGGGCCTCAAAGTTGGAGGCGCCAGCGCCGGCCCGGGAGCCGCTCTTTCCTGGAAGACATTTTGGCTCTTTGTTTACATTCGCGGCGCGGCGCTCCCCGGCAACATGGCTGTCACCGTCGCGCTGACAGCGGCCCCGGCCCGCGCCCCTGCCCGCCGCCGCTTACCATCTGGTGGTGGTGGTGGCTGTTGGGAATGTTGGTTTCTTGGAAGAACGTGCTCAGCGCGGTCTGCGGACAAACAGGGCAGTGACACCGCGGGCCCGGCGGAGGCAGGAAACGCAGCGGCCGGGCCCCCCACCGGCTCCCCCCGCCTCCGCGCCCGGTCCGCGGCCCCCGACCCTCGGCTGCCCCACGTGCAGGGGGAGCCGGTCCCGGCCCCAGCCCCGGTCCTGCTTAAGACCCGCTAGCGGGCGCCGATCGCCTTCCGGGCCAACGACAGGAGCGCTCCCCGCCCCCGCCGCCGCCCGGCGTCTCCGACCCCCGCGGCCCGGCCCCGCGGCAGCCAGGTTCGCACCTCGAACTGCCAGTGGGCGGCCTGCAGCAGCTGCTTCGCCTGGTCGGCCGCGCAGCCCGCGGCCAGCACGAACTGGTTGATCATGACCTGGTGCCGCAGCTCGTCCATGTTCACCGACATGGCGCGGCGCGGGGCCCGGCGGCTCCGGCCGGACGCAGACGCGGGGCTGCGCGGGCGCGGGAGGCCGGCCGCCCAGGGCTCCGGGGCTCGCGCTCACCGCCGCCGCCGCCGCCGCTCCGCCGCCTGCTCCGCCGCCGCCCGCCCGGCGAATGTTGTGGTTCGGCTCCCGCGGCCCGCCCGACACCACAAACAACAGCGCGGGGCGGGGCTGGGCCGGCCCAACGTTCGGGGACCGCCGCTGATTGGCCGGGGCGCCGCTCCGCCAGCGCCCGGCTCTCGTAAGGACGTTCGATTCGAATCCTGCGGCCTGTGGGGCCCTCACTGTTTCTCTTTTCGCCCGGCCGCGCCCATTGGCGGAGCTCGGCGCCGTGGGGCTCCCCAGCATTGGCCGGCCGCTGTGTTTTGGCTCATCCGGCCTCGTGGTTGGTCACGGCCGGGCGTTCGGGGCGGGGCCGGGCGTTCGGGGCGGGGCCGCGCGCGCTGATTGGCCTCCGTTGGTCCTGTTTGAACTCAACTTGAAAACCCGGAGTGCCTGCTGATTGGCCGAGGGCCCTCTGTTTGCTGTTGTAGGCTTGGGGGTGGTGCGGCCAAGTTCATTCATTACTTCATTGAAACAGAACATGCTCAGCTGGAAAAGCAAGACAGAGTGGCTTTGACTCATTTCCTCTGAAAGATGTGGTCATCTCGAGAAACAGAATGATCAAAATAGAAAACAGAGTCTTTGCAGCTGTTCAAGTCTCAAAAGCATGTAATTTTTAAAAATAACTTTCAAGCAGCCTAATTTTTCAAAAAAATCTTTTATTGAGACATAACGTACATTAGGAAAGTGCGATGTCGCAGGTACAGCTCCCAGACTTTTCACCAAGTGAACACCCAGATCAATTAACAGAACGTTACTTGCACCCTAAGAACCCGCATCCTGCGCTCTTCTAATCACTACCCACCGCAAGGATCGAGCAGTCTTTTCTTAGTTTTTAGACCAAAGACTTTGCTCTCTGAAGATGGAAGCCAAGATTTATGTACAATAAATATGATATGCAAGGAAATATGCAAGGAAAAAAGTGAGACTTCCTCAGTGACCAATATCCCAAGCCAAGAATTTTTTCTTGTTAAATCGGTTGACCTAACTGAAGCTTTAATTTCTTTTTTTTTAATCTGGCTTGTCACGAAAACTAAGATGAAGCTTTAATTTCTACCACGTTTTAAAAAAACAATGGGTGGCAGTAGGGGTGGAGTCTGGGGTTGGGGTGGCTTACACCTATAGTCCCAGCACTTTGGGAGGCCGAGACAGGAGGATAACTTGAGGCCAGGAGTTCAACACCAGCTTGGGCAACATAGCACAGACTCCATCTCTACCAAATAAAAACAAATAATAAACAGTGAGTGTTTCTGCAGAGATACTGTGTCTCAGTTGTAGCCCTTTAAAGCCCAAAATTTGGTGGTGGTTGTTAGATAGGGCTAGAGTGACATGATCATGGCTCACTGTAACCTCAAGCGATCCTCTTGCCTCAGCCTCTTGAGTAGCTGGGACTACAGGCACACACCACCATGCCTGACTAATTTTTGAATTTTTAGTAGAGATGAGATCTCACTATGTTGCCCAGGCCGGTCTTGAACTCCTGGACTAAAGTAATCCTCCTGCCTCAGCCTCCCAAAGCGCCGGGATTACAGGTGTGAGCCACCATACCCGGCCCCAAATTTGTTTATATGTGCTGAGCTTCCATCTTTTGGATTAGGGTTTGATCTTCAGGGCTGTGTTTGAGAATTGTGGGGGTAGGAAAAGAACTAGGAGTTTAAGCAGATTGGGGAAGGGGCAGAAGAGATTGGGAAGATAAATATTGTTAGGGATTGGCTGCTAAGAGTTTCTGTTTCAGGAGAACTTAGTGAGTTTTTATCTGAACTACTAATTACAGAGTGTATTTTAACTAAAGGTCTGCAGAACAGAAGGAGGCTTATAATAAGAAAGCATGCCGTGGTTCTATCTTGACTTTGCCTACATTGGATTTAACTCCCTATCTAAGAAAACTTGACAATATGTGTTTTTAAAGTTTACAAAGAAGAAGAATATTACAACTAATGTTAATGTTTCTGTACTGATGAAAAACAAATTCAGGTACTACAATGAGCTCATTCCATTTGGTTCGTTTTTTGTTTGTTTGTTTGTTTGTTTTGAAGGAGTAGGAGTCAGCTTTTTCCTGGGAATTGCCCTGAAGTACACATGGGCTGGGACCTGGTGTGTGGCTGGAGAGTCCAGTACAGCTTGCGGCCTTCCCGTCCAGTAACTGCAAGGTAAAAACAAAAGTGAGCAGCCGGCAGCATACATTGCCAGGGAGCTCAGGCCACAAGCAGCCCAGAAGAAGGAAGTACTGTCACTGTGGAGCTCCAGGTTTTCACAAGTACATGCGGGTGTCAAACATGTCAGGGCCGTGAGTAGGAGGGTCTACCCTGGGGAGAGACATTTCTGGATGTAGTGGAATGTCCCCTATGAGCCCATAGGTCTTAATTCAGAAGTAAGTTCCCAAGGAAAGCAAGAGTCCAAAATTGCCAAACCTGTTATTTCCTGGATATGAAGGCAGTTTATCCAGTTTATGTAATGTTTAACAGTTGCAGGGCCCAGCTGTGGGTACCTGGGCGAGGCATGGAGGGCAAGGCCCCCAAGCCAGAGACTCAGGTTCTAGTTATCTTCTGTGGGCCTAAGGTCACTCAGGAAGAGGGAAGGAGAGCAACAGAGCCCGTGATTTGTGGTCCTGAGATGTGGAAGTGCTTAATCCACATTTTGGCTTCTGAGAATCTGGTTGGAGATGACTAGCTGGGACACCTAGAACTGCCCCACACCTGGGAGAATGAATGAGGTCATGTTTGTAGAGGGCTTTGAGCTCATGGGATGAAAGCAACTTCCTAAATGCGAGGTATTATTAACTGAAGGTACTATTATTTTAATCTGAGAGGACAATGTATGGTAGGTAAAACAGAGCAATAAAAATATGCCATGGGCTGGGCGCGGTCGCCAGCGCCTGTAATCCCAGCACTTTGGGAGGCCAAGGCGGGTGGATCACGAGGTCAGGAGATCGAGACCATCCTGACTAACACGGTGAAACACCATCTCTGCTAAAAATACAAAAAATTAGCCAGGCATGGTGGCGGGCGCCTGTAGTCCAGCTACTCGGGAGGCTGAGGCAGGAGAATGGTGTGAACCTGAGAGGTGGAGGTTGCAGTGGGCCGATTTTGTGCCACTGCCCTCCAGTCTGGGCAACAGAGTGAGACTCCATTTCAAAAAAAAAAAAAAAAAGGCTTGAATCACAAATAAAACATGGTATCCTCAGAAAGAAAATCCTTGTTACATCAATGGTCTGGGCTTCAGGACAAGCGGTGAGGCAGCAACCAAGAAGAGAAACAATCTTAGCAGTATTTCCTCCGTTCCGGATAACAAGGTTGTTGTGAATGCAAGTCATTGAATCAGTCCTGAAACAGGCACACAATAGCCGGACCATAACAAACAGCTGCCAGTTACCAAGCACTTCCTGTGAGCCAGGCAGCTCTCTAAGACTTGAATGTCTATTAACTCATTTCAATCCTCCCCCAAATCCAGAATCTCATTTCACAGATGGGGCCTCTGAGGGACGGTGGAGGGGAAGAGTGTCCAGTTGTGGAGTGAGGCAGTGGTTAGCTCACCCATGCTACCTCTGTTCCTGTTGCAGCTGTCACTTCCGTGGGACTCTCAAAGGGCCCCCTCCCTAAAAGATCTATGGAGGGCACTGAGAGTTCCGCTGGAGATGCCTGAATTGAGCGAACCCTCCCTGCCTCTGTGGGGATGGGGAGAAAAGGACACCAGCTCTCTTGGGTAATGGGTTTGGGGGAAGGATGGCCAACTGGCATTCCCAACCTCCATCTCTGCAGTGCATTAAATTCTTTTTCCGGCCGGGCACAGTGGCTCACACATGTAATCCTAGCACTTTGGGAAGCTGAGGCAGGCGGATCACTTGAGGTCAGGGGTTCAAGACCAGCCTGGCCTATATGGTGAAACCCCTGTCTCTACTAAAAAAAAAAAAAAAAATGCAAAAATTAGCCGGGCGTGGTGGTGCATGCCTGTAATCTGTAATCCCAGCTACTCAGGAGGCTGAGGCACAAGAATTGCTTGAGCCCCGTAGGTGGAGGTTGCAATGGGCTGAGATCACGCCACTGCACTCCAGCCTGGGCGACAGAGCAAGACTGTCTCAAAAATAATGACAATAAAAAATAAAAATAGGCCGGGCGCGGTGGCTCAAGCCTGTAATCCCAGCACTTTGGGAGGCCGAGATGGGTGGATCACAAGGTCAGGAGATTGAGACCATCCTGGCTAACATGGTGAAACCCCATCTCTACTGAAAAATACAAAAAACTAGCCGGGCGAGGTGACGGGCGCCTGTAGTCCCAGCTACTCGGGAGGCTGAGGCCGGAGAATGGCGTGAACCCGGGAGGCGGAGCTTGCAGTGAGCTGAGATCCGGCCACTGCACTCCAGCCTGGGCGACAGAGCAAGACTCCGTCTCAAAAAAAATAAATAAATTTAAAAATAAATAAATAAATAAATAAATAAATAAATTATTGTTCCTTTCTTCCTCCTTTCCACCTCTTATTTCCCTAAATCCAAACAGATCCAACAAAGCTGAAAGATGGAACTTGAGGGCTCTCAGAAATCCCAATAGGCCTAAGGCTCAGAGAGGGCACAAAATCCACTCAAGGTCATGAACACTTCCTTTCCTCCGACTGACTGATGGCAGCACTGGGATTAGATTCAGGTTCGGTTGATCAAAAAGCTCATTTCCTTTCTCCCTTCCTTTTCTTTCCTTTCTTCCTTTCTTTTTTCCATCCTCTAATTTTTATTTCTTGCTTCCCTCCTGTTTCTTCAAGATGCCAGGACAAAAGGACAAGGTGGCCAGGAGAAGCAGAAAGGTGTTGAGAGGAGAAGGAGAATGGGAAAGGGTCAATAAGAATACAGTGAAAACAAGCAGCACCAAGGCAGCTGGGCAAGGCTGGACTCACACACTCCCTGAAGGCTCGGGTCCAGGAGGCACTGGTGGTACGGTAAGTTTTCTTCTCCTTTTGTGGATTTCCAATGCTATTGCTAGCCTTTGTTTGTTTAACATAACCTATTTTTTGCTGCTGTTTTTCATTGCAAATTTATGCTTTTTGTTTCTTTTTTTGGAGACAACTTCTCGCTCTATCACCCAGGCTGGAGTGCAGTGGTATGACTTCGGCTACTACAACCTCTGCCTCCTGGGTTCAAGCGATTCTTGTGCCTCAGCCTCCCTAGTAGCTGGAACTACTGGCATGCTCTGCCACACCCGGCTAATTTTTGTGTTTTCAGTAGAGACAAGGTTTTGTCATGTTTTCCAGGCTAGTCTCGAACTACTGGCCTCAAGCGATCTGACCGCCTCAGCTTCCAGTTTTGTTTTTTTTTTTTTTTTTTGCGACACGGTCTTGCTCTGTTGCCCAGGCTAGAGTGCAGTAGCTCACTGCAGCAACCCTCAACTCCCCTGGGCTCAAGCAATCCTCCAGCCCAGCCTCCTAAGAATCTAGGACTACAAGCACACAACACTACACGTGGCTGGTTTTTATTTTTATTTTTATTTTTTGCCCAGGCTAGTCTTGAACTCCTGGCCTCAAGCGATCCTCCCACCTTGACCTCACAAAGTTCTGGGATTACAGGCATGAACCACTGCGCTTGGCCATTTTTTTTTTTCCCTACTCTTTTGCCTTAAAGAGGAAGGAGACTGTGCAGAAGGATTTCTCCTACTCCAGGCACATCCCAGTCTTCCTGGGCGATGAGAACAGCTCTGTCTATTGGGAACACACTAAGAGCCCAACTCTGTGCTAAATTCTTTTTTTGGATTTTACATCATTTAATACTTTTTTTTTTTTTTGAGACAAGGTCTCGCTATGTTGCCCAGGCTGGTCTTAAACTCCTGGGCTCAAGCAGTCCACCTGCCTCGGCCTCCTAAAATGGTAGGATTACAGGTGTGAGCCACCACGCCTGGTCTGGGTTACATCATTTAATACTCGCAACTACTCAATTAGGTGGGACTCTGCCTATCCCCAGTTAACAAATGGGAAAATGAAGGAGGTCAAGGTGGCTAAGTGATTTGCCCAACATCACTCGCTAGCTCAAGGAGCTGAGATTTGAGCCCAGATACTTGGTGTCTGCTTCCAGAGCTGGCTCTCTTAATTATCACATTCGACTTTTTAAGCCCTGTCCACCCCCTGGAATCCCCCTTAGCTCTCCCTCAATGATACTGAAAAGATAGAAAAGCTTATCTGTGCTGTTGGAAGCAGCAGGAAGGTGAAAGCCAATTCCCCAGTGACGAATTCATTGCTGGCTTATGCCAGATTACATTTTTCACCAAATGTCACATGTCCCACAAGGGACAAAGGCTGCACCACTCCCAGCACAGTTAATGGCATTTCCTAAAAGCAGCACTCTGACTGGTGAGTACTTTCTGTCCTGTACCTGCCAGCCCAGTGATAAGGTGGCCCTGCCTCTGCTTGCTAGGTGTGTCTAATGGTAGGTGAGTCCCCGGCAGTCTTTTTTTTTTTTTTTCTTCTTTATTTGAGACACTTGCTCTGTCGCCCAGGCTGGAATACAGTGGTGTGATCTCAGCTCACTGCGAGCTCCGCCTCCCAGATTCAAGCGATTCTTCTGCCTCAGCCTCGCCTCCTGAGTAGCTGGGATTACAGGCGCCCACCACCACACCTGGCTAATTTTTGTATTTTTAGTAGAGACAGGGTTTCACCATGTTGGCCAGGCTGGTCTCAAACTCCTGACCCCAGGTGATCCACCTGCCTCGGCCTCCCAAAGTGCTGGGATTACAGGCACGAGTCACCACGCCCAGCACTGGCAATCTTTTCAAAGAGACACTTGGCTGGACACACGAGGTTGCCTCTCTGCTAAGGAAAAGACAAAGAGTAAAAGCTTTCTAAGGAGGGTCCTCCTTCTCAGGGGTCCTTAGTTATCTGCCCGGACTCAGGACTCCCAGCCACTTTCTCTGGGGAGGACAGAAACGGATGGGCCTGGAGCTAGGCCACTATAGCTTCACGTCCAAGAGGCCTGTTGTTGTGGCAGGCCTGACTTCAGACATGAGGCAGCTTCCCACCTGGCCCGCCCTTTTTTTTTTTTTTTTTGAGACAGTGTCTCAGTGTCATTTCAGCTGGAGTGCAGTGCTGCAATGCAGCCCACTGCAGCTTCGACTTCCTGGGTCAAGTGATCCTTCTGCCTTAGCTTCCTGGGCAGCTGGGACTACGAACATGTACCAGTGCCCCAGGAGGCCCCCAGCTGCCCAGGCCAGGTCTTAGCCCCAACTCCGTGGGTGCGCCCTGCAGGGTGGTGGGTGGGAAGCAGATGTAGAAGTAGCAGTTTTAAGTATGTAAACATTGATCTACTGTAATTGAAAGTAAATAATTTCTAAAATTGATAAATCAAGAAAGAACAGTATAATCATTCAGGCCAAGGTGGACAGATCACTTGAGCCCAGGAGTTCAATACCAGCCTGTGCAACATAGTGGGACCCTGTCTTTACTACAAAACAAAAAATTTTAATTTGGGGCTGAGTGCGGTGACTCATGCCTGTAATCCCAGCACTTTGGGAGGCTGAGGCGGGCAAATCACCTAGGGTCAGGAGTTCGAGACCAGCCTGGTTAACATGGTGAAACCCTGTATCTATTTAAAATTAGCCGGGCGTGGTTGCAGGCACCTGTAATGGCAGCTACTTGGGAGGCTGAGGCAGGAGAATTGCTTGAACCTGGGAGACGGAGGTTGTAGTGAGCCGAGATAGCGCCATTGCACTCCAGCCTGGGCGACAGAGTATGACTCAGTCTCAAAAAAAAAAAAAAAAAAATTGGTATAGCTGTGTTCCAATAAAAAAATTTTTTAAGAGACAGGGTCTCAATCTGTCACCCAGGCTGGAATGCAGTGGCTCCATCTTACCTCATTGCAGCCTTGACCTCCCAGGCTCAAGCCATCCTCTTGCCTCGGCTTCCTGAGTACCTGGGACCACAGGGGAGCACCAGCATGCCTGGCTAATTTTCAACAAAACTTTATTTACAAAAACAGGCAGCAGCCTCAGGGCTAGTTTGCCAACTCACAGCTAGGAGAGGATGGAAGATTCCCATTTGGGTCATGATATTACTGCCCCAAGGGGAGATTTTCTTGAGTCACTGCAGCCGCCTTTGTATGGGTGAGAAGGAAAACAGTCTGTTACCCCAGTATGGCTGAGCCTTACCTGATGAATCTGAGGTGTCTCTGGGCCAACCTGACAGCATATGCTACTTTTCATGGATGAAGGGTATGACCCCCACCCCTTTTCCTTCACTGCCCAGAGCATGTTCATTCCAGCCATTGCCTGTCCAAGCTTAGCACCTCTCCAGGCCCCACTGGCTCCCAACGGATGCCCTGAATGGGCGTGGCTATGAACTTGCTTTGGTTTGCACTCTTCTCTCTTCCAAAAATTCCCTTTCTTCCCCTTCCTGTTTATCCAAATCCTTCCCAGGTTCAATTTTCCCTGCTCTAAGGAGCCTTCTTGGATTATCTCCTTATGACCTATGGTTGCTCGTTTGGGTCAGAGTCACTGTCTCAGGTCACAGAAAAGAGAAAAAGAGCCAGCCCTTGCTTGGAGGACTCTACCTTGGTAAGAGAACTCCACTGAGCTCACTCACCAGAAGTTGGGGAGAGGGACTGGGTCACATAGGCAGTGGAATCAATGTGTCAACCCAGAATGCATTGCTCAGGGATACACACATATAGGATTAAATGACAATGAAAAGCAAGGGACTGATTAATGCAAATTGGAGGATACTGAGTCTCTGGTGAAGAAAGGAGGATATCCATCTGGGAAAGGTCATTCAAGGGTTTCAAAGGTCTTGGACTTCTTAAATTCCTGTGTCGGGTACATGGGTGATTGCTTATTATTCTTTTTTTTTTTTTTTTTTTTGAGACAGAGTCTGGCTCTGTCACCCAGGCTGGAGTGCAGTGGCCGCATCTCAGCTCACTGCAAGCTCCGCCTCCCGGGTTCCCGCCATTCTCCTGCCTCAGCCTCCCGAGTAGCTGGGACTACAGGCGCCCGTCACCTCGCCCGGCTAGTTTTTTGTATTTTTAGTAGAGACGGGGTTTCACCGTGTTAGCCAGGATGGTCTCGATCTCCTGACCTCATGATCCGCCCGTCTCGGCCTCCCAAAGTGCTGGGATTACAGGCTTGAGCCACCGCGCCCGGCCGCTTATTATTCTTTAAATTGTGCATATTCTAGCTTGGCCAATATGGTAAAACCCCGTCTCTACTAAAAATACAAAAATTAGGTGTGGTGGCACGCACCTGTAATTCCAGCTACTTGGAAGGCTGAGGCATGAGAATTGCTTGAACCCGAGAGGCACAAGTTAAATTAACTTGTGAGTTAAATTAACTTGTGAGTGCAGTAAGCCGAGATCTCCACAGCACTCCAACTTGGGTGACAAAGCGAGATTCTGGTTTTTTTACTTTTTATTTTTTGAGACGGAGTCTCGCTCTATCGCCCAGGCTGGAGTGTAGTGGCATGATCTCGACTCACTGCATGCTCTGCCTCCTGGGTTCATGCCATTCTCCTGCCTCAGCCTCCCGAGTAGCTGGGACTACAGGCACCTGCCACCACTCCTGGCTAATTTTAAAATATTTTTTAGTAGAGACAGGGTTTCACCATGTTAGCCAGGATGGTCTTGATCTCCTGACCTCGTGATCCGCCCGCCTTGGCCTCCCGAAGTGCTAGGATTACAGGCGTGAGCCACTGCGCCTGGCCTGTTTTGTTTTTTTTGAGATGGAGTTTCACTGTTGTTGCCCAGGCTGGAGTGCAATGGTGCAATCTCGGCTCACTGTAACCTCCACCTCTGGGTTCAAGCGATTCTTCTGCCTCAGCCTCCCAAGTAGCTGGGATTACAGGCATTAGCCACCATGCCTGGCTAGTTTTTGTATTTTGAGTAGGGACAGGGTTTCACCATGTTGGTCAGGCTGGTCTCGAACTCCAGACCTCAGGTGATCCACCTGCCTCAGCCTCCCAAAGTGCTGAGATTACAGGCATGAGCCACCGTGCCTGGCCTCTGTTTTTTTTTTTTTTAATTGTGCATGTAAATTATAAACACACTTTGGGTGTATGATTGTTTTTCCTCAAATTAAAAAGTAAAACGCAGAGCTGGCCATGGTGGCTCACACCCATAGTCCCAGCACTTTGGGAGGCCGAGGCGAGTGGGTGGATGGATTGCTGGAGCCCAGGAGTCTGAGACCAGCCTGGGCAAAAAAGCAAGAACCCATTTCTACAAAAAATAAAAAATTAGCCGAATGTAGTTCACACTTCTCAAGAGGACCTCAGATATTCTTCCACAGTGCAGAGAAAAATACTCTGTCCACGGTCAAGGCCTGCCAGCTATTGTGTGTGCCTGCTAGTGTGCTGACAGTCAGTGCCACTGTGTGTGTGTGTGTGTGTGTGTGTGTGTGTGTGTTAATGCACAAAGGGTCAGTCCACCTACTGCGAGCCTGCTAGTGCACTGTCATTACACCTATTGCGTGTAATGCCTTGTGATGGCACGTTCCAAAGAGGGAAGGGTCTGACAACCACTCTGAGGCCGCCAGGGAACCCACAAATTCCCCCAAGTCCTCATCCTCCTCTGAAGATGTCTCCTAGCTCACTGTTTCCCAGCCACTGGTGAAATCCTCAATACAGCCCCCTTCACAGCCCGTGCAGTCTCTCCACTGCTCCCACGGTGTGTGACCCTGGGGCCAACCTCTCCTCCTTTGAAACCTCGATCTCCCAGTTTATCTCCCAATTAATAATTTTTTTTTATTTGAGTAGCTGCAATATACAAACCATAAAACCATAAAGATGTCCTCTCTGGCACTTTGCACCATATGGAACGTGCCAGCAGACAACGAGAGGGCTGGAGAGCTAAGCATCGGCAATTAAATGCTTAGCCTGGAAGCACAGCACATGCCGCATAACGACCTTTCTGTCAATGATGGGCTGCGTCTGTGAAGGTGGGCCCACTCAATTAGAATGCCGTATTTCTACTGTATCTTTTCTATGTTTATTTTATTTTATTTTATTTATTTATTTTTTGAGACGGAGTCTTATTCTGTCCCTCAGGCTAGAGTGCAGTGGCCTGATCTCGGCTCACTGAAACCTCTGCCTCCCCAGTTCAAGTGATTCTCCTGCCTCAGCCTCCTGAGTAGCTGGGATTACAGGCATCTGCCACCATGCCTAGCTAATTTTTGTATTTTTAGTAGAGACAGGGTTTCACCATGTTAGCCAGGCTGGTCTCAAACTCCTGACCTCAAGTCATCTGCCCGCCTTGGCCTCCCAAACTGCTTTTCTATGTTTAGATGCGCAAATACTTAACCACTGTGTTACAATTCCCTACCATATTTAGTATAGTAACATGCTGTATAGGTTTGTAGCCTCGGAGCAATAGGCTATGCCACGTGGCCTAGGTGTGTAATAGGCTAGACCATTTAGGTGTGTGTAAGTACACTCCAGGACGTTCACACGACAGAATCGCCTAATGACGCATTTCTCGGAGCGTATACAGGTCTTTAAGCAACACATGACTGCAGTACACCTTTGTTCATGGTTCACTGTCCTGAAGAATCATGTGGCCTCTTCTAACTCGAAGCAGGCAGCAAAAGAGAGCCTCTGCGTACCCAAAAGTAGAAGATGGGGGTCAGGTGAATGTTAGCGCCTCATTGCCTCCACAGGCAGCCAGGCTGTGAGTCAAAGAGGATGAACCTATTTTCACTTGGTTATCTTTAAATCCCAGAGTCTGGCCGGGTGCGGTGGCTCATGCCTGTAATCTCAGCACTTTGGGAGGCCGAGATGGGTGGATCATTTGAGGTCAGGAGTTTGAGGCCAGTCTGACCAACATGGTGAAACCCCATCTCTGCTAAAAATACAAAATTAGCTGGGCATGGTGGCACGCGCCTGTAGTCCCAGCTACTTGTGAGGCTGAGGCAGGAGAATCGCTTGAACTCGGGAGGCAGAGGTTGCAGTGAGCCAAGATCAGCCCATTGCACTTCCAGCTGGAACAAGAGTGAGACTCCATCTCAAGGAAAAAAAAAAATCCCAGAGTCACCGAGGAAATTTAAATGGACCAGGACTCAGCAGAACGGAGAGAAATGTTAAAAGAAGCCAGAGTTTCTGATGAGATCATGCTTGAGACTTTAGAAATTGTCAGGACCACAGGAAGCCCGGGTATAGTGGAAAAAAAAAAAGTGAAAGAGAGAGAAAATAAAAAAGAGAGCAAGAAACAAGTGCTGGGGCGAGAAGAGTTTGTTTCCCATAAAGCCCCTCATCTTTTTGCTGGGATAGGTACCCTTCTCCTTCAGAAACACTGCACCTCCAGAGTGAATGATGGACGAATGCTATTTCCTGACCCCACCAGCCCAAGCCACACAAATCATTCTTTGGGCCAGGCATGAGGTGCTGTTAATAAAACACAGAGCCAGTGTTCTGCATAAAGAGGAAGGAAGTATTTACTGAACACTAGAGCACTGGGTTGTACACAACCGAATTGGGAAACCACCAGAATATGCCTCATCACCAACAACATCCGTGCCACACTCTCCCGTGCCCAATACGCCCTGGGGCCTGGGAACAGTCAGAGAAACTCTTGTGTCCTGCCTTTGGGAGCTTCCAGATCAGATCTGACCCACTGACCACACTGTGTACACAGTCCAGTCATCAGAAGGGATTGAGCAAGGAAACAGGGTGTCCATCCAGCCCTGAAGGCAGGCAGCTGCCTACGCACAGGCTTCATGGCAGTGTTTGCAGGAGGGCAGGTTACTCATCTGCTAGAGGTCTTAGAGGGAAGCTTAGGACCAAAAAGGCCTTCCACAGACAAGAGTTTCCCAGGGCCTATTGAGGAAATAGTCCCAATACAGGCAAGGAGATTGGTAATACAGAGGGAAGCGAGGAGGAAAAGGAAGAAAGATTAAACCTGGAGAGAGGCACGGTGAAGTTGGCGGTGGTGGTGTGACAATGATGGAGATGTCCCCATGCATTGCCCTTTGTCACTGGTACTACCCCAGGAGAATCACTCTGCTAGCTTGGTGGGCAGTAAGGCTGGCATCAGGGCAGGCTTTCCCCATGGAGGCTGGTGAGATGGGTGATCTATGGGTAAAATGTAGGGCTTTGAACCTGGAAGAACCTGGAGCCAGTTCCTGCTCCCTGTGCCTACCTGAGTTGCAGTTTCCTCATCTGGGAAGTAGGAACAATAATACTTATCTCTTAGGGTTGTTTTGGAGATTAAATGAGGCTCAGGTGGGAGGATCACTTGAGCCCAGGAGGTCAAGACTGCAGTGAACTGTGATCACACCACTGCACTCCAGCTCGGGTGACAACACATTCCAAAGTGCTTGGACAGAGTCATTGCTCAAAAATGACCATTCTTGGCTGGGCTCGGTGGTTCACACCTGTAATCCCAGCACTTTGGAAGGCCGAGGCGGGTGGATCACCCGAGGTTAGGAGTTCAAGACCAGCCTTTGCCAACATGGTGAAACACTGACTCTACCAAAAATACAAAAATTAGCCGGGCGTGGTGGCATCCACCTGTAATCCTAGCTATTCAGAAGGCTGAGGCAGGAGAATCGCTTAAACCTGGGAGGCAGAGCTTGCAGTAAGCCGAGATGGTGCCACTGCACACCGGCCTAGGCTACAGAGCGAGACTCTATCTCAAAACAAAACAACAACAACAACTAAATAGTCGTTCATTTAGTGAACACTTTCTATATGAGAAGCAATGTGCCCAGCCCTTCTGGGGGATGAGAAGAAACCTGAGACCAGGGGTGTGCTGGTAAACTGGCTCTGGAGAATGGGAGGAAGCTGTGATTCGCAGCATCTGATGGTTTCTGTTGTAAATACTCCCATTACGCTACCAACAATTTAACAACTGGCTGGCAAAATTCCGGAACCATGAGCCCTGGAGAGCTGGCCCCAACTCAGTGAACTTGAACGTCCTCTCTAGTTAGCAAATGGCACTTACGTGAGAAGTTAACAATGGCAGAAGGCCGGGCCAGTGGCTCACGCCTATAATTCCAGCACTTTGGGAGGCCGAGGCGGGAGGATCGCTTGAGCCCAGGAGTTCGAGACCAACCTGGGCAACATAGTGAGACCCTAGCTCTTAAAAAAAAAAAGAATAGCTGGCTGTGGTGGCGCACTTTACTCCCAGCTACTCAGGAGGCTGAGGTGGGAGCATCGCTTAAGCACAGGAGGCTGCTGTGGGTCATACATGCCCCCGCATTCCAGCCTGGGTGATAGAGCAAGACCCTATCTCAAAACAAAAATCCAAACCCCCAAAACAATGGCAGACAAACTCTGACCTGCAAATACACACACCCGCACATACACACACCACACACGTCCACAGATGGCTAATCCAGACAACAGGGCAAGAGGGCCAATTAGGGGCCCTGCTTTCTTCTAGTGCAGTGACTTGGTGGCAGTACTTTGTTAAGAAGGAGCAGGGCCAGGCTATCTTTTTCTCTGACCCTTTAGCAGCCACCACACATGTGATAGGGGAGACGTGTCCCTGGCATTTTGAGTTTCAACGAACACAGAAAGGTGAAGTCTCAGGAAATCGAAACCCCTGGACTCTGCCTTCACCTGGTGTGGGAAGTGCATGGGCCTCGGTTTCATCCTGGGCAGACTCTCAAATACATATCCTGACTTGGAAATCCAGAAACTCTGACTTAAAAATTCTTTTTTAGGAAGCTAATCTCTTTGTTAAAAAAGGTTTTTTGTTTGTTTGTTTTTGCTTTTGAAATGGAGTCTCGCTCTGTCACCCAGGCTGGAGTGCAGTGGTGCAATCTCAGCTCACTGCAACCTCTGCCTTCAGGGTTCATGCAATTCTCCTGCCTCAGCCTCCCGAGTAGCTGGGATTACAGGCACCCGTCACTACACCCAGCTAATTTTTGTATTTTTAGTAGAGAAGGGGTTTCACCATGTTGGCCAGGCTGGTCTTGAACTCCTGGCCTCAAGTGATCTGCCTGCCTCAGTCTCCCAAAGTGCTGGGATTACAGGCATGAGCCATCATGCCTGTTTTTTTGTTTTTGTTTTTTTTTAATTAAAAAAGTTAGCATTCATTGAGCACCTGCTGTCAGGAACTTTGTGAGGGCTGCACATGCTTTGGCTAACTCAATGTTCAAACAGCTCTTAGATGTTCTCATGGATGAAGCATAAATGAACTCAGAGAAGCCAAAGAACTTTCCCAGATACACAACCGATAATGGAAGACCTGGGTTTTGAACCTTGCTCTGTTTGACTCTAGAGCTTTATGAAGTTGATTCTTCAAGGCCATGAGTTCCATATCCATGGATCCAATCAACCATGGATCAAAAATACTAGAAAAGAGGCTGGGCGCAGTGGCTCACATATGTAATCCCAGCACTTTGGGAGGCCGAGGTGGGCGGATCACCTAAGGTCAGGAGTTTGAGACCAGCCTGGCCAACATGATGAAACCCCATCTCTACCAAAAATATAAAAATTAGTTGGGTGTGGTGGCGCATGTCTGTAATCCCAGCTACTGGGGAGGCTGAGGCAGGAGAATCGCTTGAACCCAGGAGGCAGAGGTTGCAGGGAGCCGAGAGCGTGCCACTGCATTCCAGACTGGGTGACAGAGCGAGACTCTGTTTAAAAAAAAAAAAAAAAAAAAACCAATTAGAAAAGAAGCAATGAAAAATAACAATACAACAATAAAAGATAATACAACTATTTGAATTGTATTTGGTATTATAAGTAATCCAGAGATGATTTAAAGCATACCCAACATTGTGCATAGTAGGTTGTATGCAAATACTATGCCACTTCGTATCAGGGACTTCAGCATCCAAGGGTTTTGGTATCTGGAGCCCATGCCCCATAGATACAGAGGGACAACTGTTTATGTCTTTTGCCTTTGTAGGCTGGGGGCATCTTGCACATAAATATCAAGTTATACAGAAAATAATTCATGCAATAGAACTTCTGAGAAAGAAGAGCCACCTATTGGCAGCAGTTCTCAGAGGCGGCATCATGGAAGAGGTAGGATTTCAGCTGAGTGGAATTCACCTTGGCAGACAGGAATGGAAAGGGCATAAGTGGAAGGGTTTTTTTTGTGAGCAAAAACATGAGCAGGAGCCACATGCAGTGGTTCATGCCTGTAATCCCAGCACTTTGGGAGGCTAAGGTAGGCGGGTCACTTGAGCCCAGGAGTTGGAGACCAGCCTGGGCAACATGGTGAAACTCCTTCTACAAAAGGGGTTTTGTATCTACAAAAAATACAAAAATTAGCCGGGAGTGGTTCTGTATGCTGGTAGTTCCAACTACTCAGGAGGCTGAAGTGCGAGGATCGCTTGAGCCTGGGAGGTGGAGGCTGCAGTGAGCCGTGATTGCATCACTGCACTCCAGCCTGGGTGACAGAGCAAGACCTTGTCTCAAAACAAAACAAAACAAAACACTCATACATGAGCCGGACTGATAAGCTGCATTTGGGGTACAAGCAGGGGTTTATTGGGAAGCAGAGAGAGGAAAGGGCTCAGGGATGAAGCATCTGTCTTCTGTAAGATAATAGGGAGTCACTGAAGGTATATAGGTAAGGGAGTAACATGATGACAGCTGTATACTGGTGAAGCTAACCTGAGAATAATTTAGAGAATGGATAAGGGGAAGGAAGACCAAGAGGTAGGAAGACCAGAGAGGAAGCTAATGAAATTGCCAGACCTCTTTTCACACACAGATTTCATCTTCGAATATAAAGGATAACAGGGCCTAGGCACGGTGGCTAACTCATGTAATCCCGGCACTTTGAGAGACCGAGGCAGGTGGATCACTTGAGGCTAGGAGTTGAGCCTGGCCTGGCCAACACAGTGAAACCCCATCTCTACTAAAAATATAAAAAGTTAGCTGGGCGTGGTGGCGCATGCCTGTAATCCTAGCTAGCTACTTGGGAGGCTGAGGCACGAGTGTCTCTTGAATCAGGGAGGCAGAGATTGCAGTGAGCCGAGATCATGCCACTTTACTCCAGCCTGGGCGACAGAATGAGACTCTGTCTCAACAACAACAAAAAATAATAATAATAAATAAAATAAAGATATGTATTTATTTATATCTTTATAAACAAAGATATTTATTACATATTTATTATTATATATTATTATTATAAAAAAATAATAAGGCCGGGCGCGGTGGCTCAACCCTGTAATCCCAGCACTTTGGGAGGCCGAGGCGGGTGGATCACGAGGTCAGGAGATCGAGACCATCCTGGCTAACATGGTGAAACCCCGTCTCTACTAAAAATACAAAAAACTAGCCGGGCGTGGTGGCGGGCGCCTGTAGTCCCAGCTACTCGGAGGCTGAGGCAGGAGAATGGCATAAACCCGGGAGGCGGAGCTTGCAGTGAGCCGAGATCGCGCCACTGCACTCCAGCCTGGGTGACACAGCGAGACTCCGTCTCAAAAAAAAAAAAAAAAAAAAAAAAAAAAAAAAAATATAACAGGGCTGGGCATGGTGGCTCACGCCTGTAATCCAAGTACACTGGGAGGTTGACGTAGGAGGATCACTTGAGGTCAGGAGTTCGAGACCAGCCTCGCTAACATGGTGAAACCTCGTCTCTACTAAAAATACAGAAATTAGCTGGGCATGGTGGCATGCGCCTGTAGCCCCAGCTACTCAGGAGGCTGAGGGAAGAGAATCGCTTGAACCTGGGAGGTGGAGGTTGCAGTGAACCGAGATCAGGCCAGTGCACTCTAGCCTGTGTGACAGAGCGAGACTCCGTTTCAAGAAAAAAAAGAAAAAGAAAAAAATGGGCCAGGCACGGTGGCTCATGCCTGTAATTCCAGCACTTTGGAAGGCCGAGGTGGGCAGATCACAAGGTCAAGAGATCGAGACCATCCTGGCTAACACGGTGAAACCGCGTCTCTACTAAAAATACAAAAAATTAGCCGGGCGTGGTGGCGGGCGCCTGTAGTCCCAGCTACTCGGGAGTCTGAGGCAGGAGAATGGCGTGAACCCGGGAGGTGGAGCTGGCAGTGAGCAGAGATCACGCCACTGCACTCTAACCTGGGTGACAGAGCAAGACTCTGTCTCAAACAAACAAACAAACAAAATGATAAGATAAGATAACAGGATACTGCTAACAATGTAAAAAATATATACCTCATGGTGCATAAAAAAGATCTAAGGCTTCCAATAGCTTACTGTGAGAACTATAACAGTGAGTGGTATCTCTGTTTATTACTTTGTCAGGCTCAACACACAGTCTTTGAAATACCCTAATAGGATAGTAGTTATCACATAAATAAACAAGCAATTAGCTCAGAAATCAATGTGTCATTGTAAACAAATTGCTTGTCTGTGGTGGACTTTGGCTGGCACTCAGACTTTAGCTGGACACACTATTAGCATGCATATGGCACTTCTAACCTACTTGCTAAGAATCTGATCTCCTTCTCATTTCTCTTTTCTCAGCAGCCCTTTGGTTCCTGTGCCTGGGAGGAGTTAGGTTACCGGTTGATCAGTTCAGTTCTGCAGCCCTGACCTCAGCTCCAGTTTCAGAGGAGCAGAGGGAGGGTGCAGGTAGTCTCCAACTGAGATGAGCTCAGTGGTTTTCTGATTCCGACTTGAGCACAGTTACAGACAAATTTCCTGTGAGTGCAGTTGATTGCATGCTCACACTGGTATTGCAACAGTTGAACATGTATGTGCACTTGTGTTGAGCTTCAGAGCTCAACCTCAAGTCAGCTTGTCCTCTTATGCCAGCTGTAGGAGATGGCTCACCAAGGAGAGAGAGAGAGAGATAAAACCAGCATAGCACCAGCTTCCCATATCAAGACCCAGTGCATAGGGAGCCAGGGATCCTTGGGTTCTGAGCCATGGCTACCACTTGCATGGTCTTGAGCAAGCCGCTTAGCCTGTAGAGGCTGCATCTTCCTCATCTGTCAGGGGAGGGGCTGCACCTTTAAGATTCCTTTCAAATCTGACCATCTAGCCAGGACAGGCATTTTCAAGAAACCCTGTTTGTTATTTTCTTCTTTTGATCTAAGTAACCGCAGCTGAGTATTTGTTTTGTTAAAGAAAGGTTTGGGGCTGTCACCACGCTGCCTCTTCCACATTCTACCTTCTCTAGGTAGCAAGAGGCAGATGCTGGGCTTTGTGCCTGCTTAGTCTGCTCTGTTTCTCCAAGAAGGGCAGCTGGAGTCCATACTAGGCTGAAATGTTCTTTTTTTTTTTTTTGAGACAGGGTCTTGCTCTGTTACCCAGGCTGGAGTGCAGTGGTGCAATCCAGCTCCTGGAATCCTCCTGCCTCAGCCTCTTGAGTAGCTGGTACTACTAATTTTGCACAGCTAATTTTTTTTTTTTCCCCAAGATGGCGTCTTGCTCTGTCACCCAGGCTGGAGTGCAATGGTGCCATCTTGGCTCACTGCTACCTCCACCTACCAGTTCAAACAATTCTCTTGCCTCAGCGTCCTGAGTAGCTGGGATTACACGCACGCGCCATCACGCCCGGCTAATTTTTGTATTTGTAGTAGAGACGGGGTTTCACCATGTTGGGCAGGCTGCTCTTGAGCTACTGACCTGGTGATCCACCCGCATCAGCCTCCCAAAGTGCTGGGATTATAGGCATGAGCCACTGCGCCCGGCCTGCACAGATAATTTTAAAATATTTTTTTGTAGAGATAAGATCTCACTATGTTGCCCAGGCTGGTGTCAAACTCCTGGGCTCAGGCAATCCTCCCACCTCAGCCTCCGAAAGCACTGGGATTACAGGTGTGAGCCACCAGGCCTGCCCTGTTGAGCTGAAATGTTAGCCTCACATTCTATTTTTATTTTATTATTATTATTTTTATTATTTTTGAGACGGAGTCTCCCTTTGTGGCCCCAGGCTGGAGTGCAGTGACACAATCTGGGCTCACTTCAACCTCCACCTCCCTCGTTCAAGTGATTCTCCTGCCTCAGCCTCCCGAGTAGCTGGGATTACAGGCGTAAGCCACCACACCTGGCTAATTTTTGTATTTTTAGTAGAGATGGGGTTTCACCACGTTGGCCAGGATGGTCTCAAACTCCTGACCTCAGGTGATCCATCCGCCTCGGCCTCCCAAAGCGCTGGGATTACAGGCGTGGGCCACTGTACCCGGCCCGCACATTCTTTTTACACCAACTTTAGGATGCAGAATGTGTAGTCCCAAGTGGAATGAGCTCAAAGCCAAAAGAAGGGCAGGACCAACGAGGAAAAGAATGAAGGCAGAAGTGAACATGTAGAACCCAGCTTACAAGGTATGGTATTTGATAGAAACAACAAAAAAATAGAACAGGCTCTCCCAATTTCTTCAAACTAGTCTGTAAACATAAATAGTGTCTTGGGCCCCTCATTTCTTCAATGCCAGATGCCTCAGCAACAAGGCCAGAACCAGAGTGAGGCAGGTGAGGCAGTTGCATGACACTGAGAGTGAGAACTTTTTTTTTTTTTTTGAGACGGTGTCCTGCTCTGTCACCAGGCTGGAGTGCAGTGGCATGATCTCAGCTCGCTGCAACCTCCACCTCCCCGGTCCAAGCGATTCTTCTGCCTCAGCCTCCCAAGTAGCTGGGACTACAGGTGCATGCCAGTATACCCAGCTAATTTTTGTATTTTTAGTAGAGATGGGGTTTCACCATGTTGGCCAGGATGGTCTCGATCTCTTGACCTCGTGATCTGCCCGTCTCGGCCTCCCAAAGTGCTGAGATTACAGGCGTGAGCCACTGCGCCCAGCTGAGAGTGAGAACTTCTTCAAGTTGACATTCTGGGTGCTCCACTCACCTCTCCTTATCCCCACCACGTTGGGCAGTGTAAACATCATCTTTCATTTTAGTCTTAACTTGAAAAATAGATTAAGAGGCTACAAATTGGACTGGAGTCTGCATCCATTTGAACAACTCTTCTTTGTTGGCAGCCCAGAATGGAGGATGAAATTAACAATGAGGAATTCACACTTGGTAAAAAGCAAAATATGAAAGCCTGATTGTGGATTTCCTAACGGACAAGATTATTTTCCTCTACAGAGAGCCTTAGGTTGCCAGAGGAACCGTCTGCAGGGCCCCCAAGCATTTAGGATCAGACTATTCTGTCGACGTTAGCCTAGCCCACTGATCTGGAGCAGGATGTGACATTCTCTGCTGGTGGTTTTGGCTTCAATCCACCGAAGCCACATGTCGAGGACTAAAAGAGGGATCGGGCCCATGTGTGGCTGATTGGGCCCTATCTTCTGGAGAGAGCTGGTACTCATTAAGAACAGCCAAGAGTCTCATCTTCCTGTCCCAAAGGCAGGGACCTTTCTTAGCTCTTTTCAGGTCACCGGAGATACTGGTTTGCCTCCCCAACCCTGCTGCCTCAGGAATGCTGTGCTGCAGGGCTGTGTCTGTCAGTTTCCACCTGCAGGCTCCCTCACTCCTTTCCTGTACTAAGCTAATCCTTGCATATGTTACAAGGGTAAAAATGGTACATCTGGGCTGAAACCAGGACAGCAACATTAACAAAATGAAAAGTTCAAAGGGACAAGCTCACCTAAAAATTACTTGTCCCCATGCTTCCCCCACCCCTTCTCCTTTCTCCCTTAGACCCAACTTACAGAAGAAGAGCTTGAATGTGATAAAAATACTTGGCTTGGCCCCTTGCCTTCCAGGGTTGTTTAGAGAAAACCCCTGAGACCCTTGGATGATGTATTGTCTGCTGGGATTCTCCCAAGGGCTGCATCCACAGTGTGGAAATGGATAGGGTGCTGCAAGGCTATTTCCACAAAGCACGTGTGGTATTTGCATGTGATTTCCCTAGGCACACTGTGCAACTCCTCCCCAGACCATTTTTCAAGTTGAAAACATTTTTATGGCTCTCTTGATGTCAGTCACTTCTGGATTTTTCCTCCTATCTGAGCTGCCTTCTCCCTCGGGCACTCTCCCTGGTCCAGATCTTTGGCAAGGGAGCCAAGTGGAGTGAGGGAAGAACCATAGAGGAATGCAGGACTCAGCCCCTCTAGAGTCGGCTGCTCCCAGGGCTTAGCTGCTTATCTCACCCTTGCCCCGGGGTGTTTCCAAAATTGTTCACACTAGGTGATTACACTGTAGACTGTGGAACTCTAGCTCAATTAATTCACAAAAAGTCTCTTAGATCTAGAAGTTTCTAAACTACCTTCTATCCCTTTCTCTTCTGCCTCTGGTCAACATTATTTTAAAAATGAGTCTTGGTTGGGTGTGGTGGCTCACGCCTGTAATCCCACCACTTTGGGAGGCCAAGGCAAGCAGATCACCTGTGGTCAGGAGTTGGAGACCAGCCTGGCCAACATGGTGAAACTCTGTCTCTACTAAAAATACAAAAATTAGCTGAGTGTGGTGGCTGGTGCCAGTAGTCCCAGCTACTCAGGATGCTGAGGCAGGAGAATCACTTGAACCCGGGAGGTGGAGGTTGCAGTGAGCTGAGATGGCACCATTGCACTCCAACCTAGGCGGCAGAGTGAGACTCCGTCTCAAAAACAAAACAGACAAAAGAGTCTTGATTCACTTATTGCATCTTTGCAATAACCATTGGAGACTGGGCTATTTTCGAGGAGGAAACGGAGACAGTTTCTAAGGGCTTAGTTCAAAGTTACATAGCTGCTTAGGGTTTTGATTTGTCCAACTCAAAGTCGAGTGCTCTTTCTGTGCCTCAGTCTCTTAAACTGTAAAATTGGGGTGTAAATAGCATGTATGTGATAGGGTTGTTGGGAGGGTTGAATGCTTTAATATGTGTGAAGTGTTTAAAACAGCCTGGCACATAGAGTGTTCCATAAATATCCACTAATTTTATTGTGCTATGCCTTGTTTTTCTTTACCATTCTAAGCATCGGACTCATGACTCCTTCGTGGAAGGAGGAACCAACTTCTAGGCTTGGGGAGTATTATTCAAGATGGAGAAGCTGGCTTCCCAGGGTCAGGCCAAGGTGGGACCAGAACAGACACCCCATAACCAACAGGACTGGGCTGCCTGACTGAGCCACATCCCTGCCTGGCCCTGGCTAAGCAGAAGAAACTCTCAGACATGGCTAAACCCCCAAAGGGAAACGATGTCCCATTTACAAAATGCTGAGGGCAGGACGAACCAAGGCTTCTGAACAGAGCCAAGGAGCATAAGGCAATATTTTACTCTGTGATGTGTCAAAGGCCTTGTGTTTTGAGGCGGTTCTAGATTCTTCATGACTTGTATCTTACCTTCACCCCGCAGTTACAAGGTAGGGCTTGTGTGTGCTGAAAGGAGTATGGAGGAGGACAACAGTTCCCTCCCACAGGGATGACTGAAAGCCTTGGAGTAGTTAGGACCAGGGACTGGAGAGAGGGCTTTGAACTCTGCCAGAGAGCTCTGGTGCTTGGGAGAAGCTGCCCGGGCAGGGACTTGCCCTGTAACCCAAGCCTTCCTTAGCAGCAGCCAATATAAATGACAGGGATGGGTTCCTACCATCCTGGGGACCCTGGAGGAAACCAAGGCAATCACCATCAGGTCTGTTGGCTGCTGCTGAAAATACGGCAATGAAAAATACAGTATGTGCTGGGTGTGGTGGCTCACGTCTGCAATCCCAGCGCTTTGGGGGGCTGAGGTCAGGAATTCGAGACCAGTCTGGCCAGCATGCCGAAACCCCATCTCTACTAAAACTACAAAAATTAGCCGGGTGTGGTGGTACATGCCTGTAGTCTCAGCTACTCGGGAAGCTGAGGCAGGAGAATCCCCTGAACCCAGGAGGCGGAGAGGTTGCAGTGAGCTGAGATAGCGCCACTGCACTCCAGCCTGGGCGACAGAGTGAGACTCCGTCTCAAAAACAAAACACAAAAAACAAAAACAAAATATAACCAGGAAAGACCTAGACTCCGTAAAATAGCTTTACAAACCTAATCAAGGGAACCAGACACCCCAAACTGTACTTCGAACCCTGCTGAAAAGTTGTGAAAGTCATGTTCTAGCAGTTGAAATTTTCGCTGATCAGTCCACTCTCTCAGGAAAAAAAACACCAGACCTACAAAGAAAATAGAAGGTTTAAAACACAAATGTCTGTAATTAAGCAATGGAATGACGTCTTCCGCCGGCCCAAGCTTTCCACTGTTGTGTGTGTTTTTATCAAGAGAACTCTCGACACTCAGGCCTTTCCAAAGTTTCCAGGGTGCCATTTCCAACATACAGACAGAGGCTGAATGTCTTGATCTTATCCTGAGTCGATGTTCTCCTAACTTTAGGGCTACAAGGAGCCATAAACAGCACGTATAGAGTTGGGAGCGCTTTGAACAGACGCACGTGAGAGGGAGGCGGCATCTTCCTAGCCGGTCACCAGCATTAACATGGGGCAGGAGAGAAGCGAACGCATCGTGAGACCCCTCTCCTCGCCCCCACTGCATGAAGTTTCCGACGACCGCCGCCTGCAGATGCTGAGGGGAGGGGCTGGGAAGGCCTCCTCCAGGCACGGGAGCTGCGGAGCTGGGACCGCCCGCTTTGGGACGCCCTGGACAATGGCGAGCGAGTTCCCGGCCAGGCCTCGCGGACCGCGGGAGGGGGCGGCTCCCTGCAAGGTAATCCGAGCCGGGATAAACAGGCGTGGACGAGCGACGCGTCCCGGCCAGGCGAGGCGCTCGCCTCGCGGGGTCCCAGCTCCGGCCGGTCCCGCCCCGCCACGAGCCCCCGGCCGCGCCCCGCCCCCACCGCGAGCCCCTGGGCCCGGTCCCCGCGCGCAGAGTCCAGCCGCGGCTCCCCGCGCGAGGCACGCGCGGCCGGCTCCTGCTGCAGCCCCGCGCTCATTGGCTGCTCCGGCGCGGGCGCTCCCGCCCCGCCTCGCCATTGGCTGGGGCCGCGGCGGTCCCCGCGCGGAGCCGCCGCTGACATCACGCGGCCTGAGGCGGCGGAGGCGCCCCCGGCCCAGCCTCGCAGCCCCCTCGGTAGAGGCGCTGCCGCTGTGCCGGGCGGAGGATGGTGCGCGGCGCGCCGGGGGCTCCCCGCCACCAGAGCCGCAGCGCCGCAGCTGAGCCGGCCGCGGCGGGCAGTCGGCCCCCGCACCGGGTGCGGGGCGGGCGGCCGCGGTGAGGCGCGGAGGGCGGCGCGGGCTCCGGGGCCGGGCCGGGGCTGCAGCTGCAGTGGCCGCGGCCATGGGGGCCCTGACGAGCCGGCAGCACGCGGGCGTGGAGGAGGTGGACATCCCGTCCAATTCCGTGTACCGCTACCCGCCCAAGTCCGGTGAGGGCGGGCGGGCGGGCGCCGCAGCCGCGAGGAGGGAGAGGGGCATGGGCAGGGGCAGGGGTCCGGGTCGGGACGGCCTGAAAGGGCCCCGAGGGTCTTCTGGGACCCAGTGGTCGCGGCCGCTCCAAAACGGTCTTCGAGCGCGGGAGGTCTTCGAGAAGGCCGAGGTTTCCCCCGCCCCGGGCGAATTAGCTCAGGGGGCGTCCTGCGGGGCCTGGCAGGGTCACCGAGGGCACTGAGCCCCTCCACCGGAGGACGGGAGTGGCCTCCATTGTAATCGGCCCCGTGACGGGGACGCGTGCCCGCAGGGACTGCGGCTTCTGGGGAGCGGGGCTGCGGCGTCGCAGGCGAGGTCAGCGCCCCGCACGGACCCGGCCGGCCCGGCCCACAGCCCGCTTGCCTCGCGGGGTCCGAGGGCCGCGGGGGAGGCGACCTCGGCATCCCAAACAGGTATCTGCGCCAGGTGCTATCCTTGCGCTGCCGTCTCCGGGCCTCTGGAAAGGTTAGAATTAGGTTTCTCCTGGAAAAGCTTCCATTGCTTGCTAGAGGATGGAAGCCAAACATGTATTTGGAGTGCGGGTGCTTTTTGCAGAGGCTGTCAGAAGCGGGGGGGAAAGAAAGTAACAGTGATGTTTGGTAACCTGAATATCAGAGTCACTCGGATTGCCCCTTTGCTAGCGTAGTAGCAAGCCTGGGTTTTGGAGTGGGACCAGCTCTGGGACGGAGCAGAGGTATTGGAAACGTATAGAAGTATTATGTTTGTTATTAGAATCAATCCTTCACTTAGAAAGATAAATGTCTCCAGCCTCTGGGTTGTGGTATCAGCATTGGAGGTGGAGGAGGATTTTGACAGCAAAACAGAGAATCACAAAAAGGTAGTTCAGTTATGTGAGCACCGGCCAGTGTGAATTGCATGACCTAGCTGGTGTTTACTTTTAATTGCAAGTAATTTTACTTTAATTAATTAATTTTAATTTTATTCTCAAGACGTATGGGGATGAATGGCTGCCACATTCTCTCTGGCTTAGGACCTGATGGAGATTTTGGTGATCTCGGAATAAGGTGTCAGAATTGGAGCAGAGCCTCGTCTCTTTTTGGTAGAATAGAGACATACTAATGAGATGAGCTGGTTTCTCAGCAGTGTGTCCGGTGTCTGCCAGGTGAAAGCAGGGGCCAGACGATGAACCTGCCCGCATCCCTGCAGAGTGTCTGCCAGAGCTGTGTTTCTCACTGCTTTTGTGCCAAAGAATGAATCTTTGCAAAGATTAATGTAATAATTGTTTTAGAAAGGTCTAAGATAAAGCTGTGGGTCATTAGTATTTTAATCAAGCTCTGACTGATTATGACTACATAAAATCAATGCTAAACAAGGCATAGATTTTGTTTTTTAATAGACAAAAATATTCTTATGGTGGCATGAGGAAAACTTTTTAAAATAGACAAAAATATGCAGCAGTATTTGTGGGCTCTGTTTTTCTTAAACCACATGGCTTTTATTGATCAGAATATGGAGCATACTTTGCTGAGCTTGGAATTTCCAATAGTGTTTGCTGCCTCAGGAAAGTATTCACTGCTCCTTCACATGTGGGACTTAACGTAGGTAAACCTCTGGAAGGCTGTTCCCCAAAGCATATTTGTACAAGTATGAATCTTGGGTGATGATAATAAAAAGATAATAGACCAAACCAAAACTTTTGTTAATTAGCACACTCAACACTTTGTCTTAAATAATCTTCTCCACTCTACCAATCTTTTAACAGTTTAACTGTAAAACTGTAATTCATGTGAAATCAGAAGTTATCTGTGAGAGAAGTCTTTACAGCAAGTGGACCAAATTATTTATGTTGAAGCTAAAACACAGAAAAGACGATCAGAATATCCACATGGATGTAAACCTTTGTGTATTTGAAACCTTACATGAACTTGCATACATGCTGTAGATAGAGGCATCACCTTTCTTCTGATCTTTGAATTGACCTGCCTCTTTATGGGATTACAGTGTTAGTCCTGACAAGAACCTTCAAGAGAGTTTGGCCATGACCACCATGCCTAGCTAATGTTTAATATTGTGTGTGTGTGTGTCAGAGTCTCCCTCTGTCACACCCAGGCTGGAATGAAGTGGAGCGATCTTGGTTCACTGCAACCTCTGCCTCTAGGGTTCGAGCAATTCTCCTGCCTCAGTCTCCCAAATAGCTGGGATTACAGGTGCTCGCCACTACACCGGCTAATTGTTTATATTTTTAGTAGAGATGAGGTTTCACCATATTGGCCAGGCTGGTCTTGAACTCGTGACCTCAGGTGATCTACCTGCCTCAGCCTCCCAAAGTGCTGGGATTACAGGCGTAAGCTACCATGCCCAGGCAAATTTTTTGTAGAGACAGTATCTCACTATGTTTCCCAGGCTGGTCTTGAACTCCTGGTCTCAAGCAATCCTTCCGCCTTGGCCTCCCATTCATTTCACTGATAAGAAAATGGAGACCCAGAGAAATGAATTGGTATGGCCAGGGTCTCTCAGGCAGTTAGTGTTCTTCATACTATACCATCTGCCTCTACCTCTCAAGGAATTGGGTTTTGAACTTGTACTCAAAAAACAAGACTTAAAACAATCATTCCGGCCGGGCGCGGTGGCTCAAGCCTGTAATCCCAGCACTTTGGGAGGCTGAGACGGGCGGATCACGAGGTCAGGAGATCGAGACCATCCTGGCTAACATGGTGAAACCCCGTCTCTACTAAAAAATACAAAAAAAAAAAAAAAACTAGCCAGGCGCGGTGGCGGGCGCCTGTAGTCCCAGCTACTCGGGAGGCTGAGGCAGGAGAATGGCGTGAACCCGGGAGGCGGAGCTTGCAGTGAGCAGAGATCCGACCACTGCACTCCAGCCTGGGCGGCAGAGCGAGACTCCGTCTCAAAAAAAAAAAAAAAAAAAAAAATCATTCCATGATTATGGAATGAAGGCTATTTCGTGTCATAACTGAAGTCCCTGTAGAGAAATCAGCCTGGGTTGATTTTGAGAAGTCTCCTTATCCTGAGTACTAATAGTGGAACAAAGCAAGTAGCAGAGTCAGCTTTCTCCAGATGACATACCTTGTAGTTTGGGCATTAAGTTGAGACCACTGTCTGGCTCACTGGAAAGCGGCTAGAACTGCACTGCCTGTGGAACAGTTGTTTCAGAAAGAAACACCATCATCTGTCCTTGTAATGATGGTCACAGTGTCCAGCGGAAATTGCTTTTTACTTAGTATTTTTAATGGAACTTCTTAGTTTTGTATGCACATTGAAATAGAAGCATTTAAATCCTATGAAGAATGGCTGATTTCAAGTTGAGACTTGGGTTTGTAGCTTTTTTCTATCCTTAAATAGAGGAATAGAGGTAGATAGAAATAAATAGCCTAAATTATTTGGAATTATTTATTTTTGAATAGGTAATATGGTCACATGATTCAAAATTTAAAAGAGTGAAAACACATACCATGAAAGCCTTGTTCTCCCCGCTGTTGTCCATCCACCTGGTTCTCCTGCCTCCCTCTAAACCTCTCATCCCATGTAACCACTTTTGGTTTCTTTGGAATTCTTTTAGAGTTTCTTGTGTAAATGCAAGCATAGCATGCTATTAGACTGTTCTACAGCTTGCTCTTTTTGCTTTCAGAGATATTGGAGATCTTTTTATATTGTCTCATATTTGATAAGTTTCTCTGTGCTTTTTAACTATATAGTATTCTTCTGTATGCATATGCCATCTTTTTTTTTTTTTTTTACATAGTCTCCTATTGATAAACATCTGTGAGTTTTTTTTTCGGTATCTTACTATTGCAAACAGTGCAACAATGAATAATGTCATGCATTAGGTGATTTTTAGATTTATTAATAATTGTGTGAATATTAATCATTTAAGTAATAGAAAGTATGGTGGGAGTTTCTGTATAGCATTTCTATATTAGCATAGAAAGCAATTTAGAGCATGATTCTACGTTCGGATGTACTTTTGTAATTTTTGAGTTAGAGGTCATATATCCTTCTCTAAGATCTTTGCATCTTTAAAAGCCCAAGATCATTCGTTTAGCAAAGAAAGGTATGACTTTGCAGAGATGGTTGCTTTTATGAAAGCTCATCTTTTGACAGAAGTATCCACCTTGATAAAAGTCCACATTGATAAAAGCCTGTTTTCTCTATCCAGGAAGAAACAGGCATACTATAAAGACAATTTGATTTATAGAAACCAGTACCTCATAAATCTAGTTTGTTTCCCTCCACATATTTGGGCAAGTTGGAAAATAGGAATAATTTGTTTTGCTGAAGTCTTTAAGAAGTAAACCTACTACAAAAATTCAGAATGGTAATCAAAGTCCTGACCAGCTAGCTTGGTTAAACCTGGGTTTTTGCTTTTAAGGCCTTCAACTGATTAGACAAGGCCCACCCACACAATCAAGGATAATCTCCTTTACTTAAAGTCAACTGATTGTAGATTTTTAAAAATTAAATTATTTTTAGAGACAGCGTCTCACTCTGGCACCCAGGCTGGAGTGCAGTGGTGTTATCAAAGCTCACTGTAACCTCAAACTCCTGGGCTCAAGTGATATTCCTGCCTCAGCCTCCTCAGTAGCTGGGATTACAGGCATATACCACCATGCCTGGCTAATGTTTAAAGTTCTTGTAGAGACAGTATCTCACTATTTTGCCCAGGCTGGTCTTGAACTCCTGGTCTCAAGCAGTCCTTCCACCTCAGGGTCCCAAAGCACTGGGATTACAGGAGTGATCTACTGCACCCAGCTGTAGATGTATCACATCTGTCTACATCATCATTCTCCAAATTTTCGTTATTTTAGAGTACATATATTTTGGTCAAATGGGTCTTTCCTATTGCAAGAACAGTTTTTAAAGGCATGGGTAATAAGTCTTTGTCAAATAACTATAAAAGTTTTTATGTAAGTTTCTCCTAGCTTTAGGAGTATCAATTTAATATTAGATTTGAAACCATACACTTAAAAATATGTAACTTATGACTGGGTGTGGTGGCTCACACCTGTAATCCCAGCATTTTGGGAGGCCGAGGCGGGTGGAGCACGAGGTCAGGAGATCAAGACCATCCTGGCTAACACGGTGAAACCCTGTCTCTACTAAAAATACAAAAAAATTAGCCAGCATGGTGACAGGAGCCTGTAGTCCCAGCTACTCAGGAGGCTGAGGCAGGAGAATGACGTGAACTTGGGAGGTGGAACTTGCAGTGAGCCGAGTTCGCGCCACTGCACTCCAGCCTGGGCAACAGAGCGAGACTCTGTCTCAAAAAAAAAAAAAAAGTAACTTACTACAAAATAAGGAATTATTTGGTTGGCACAGTTTAACACTTTAACTAAAATATCCAAAACAGTTTAGAAAAAGAACAAAGTTGGAGGACTATCACTACCCTATTTTAAAAGTTACTATGCGTATAATTACTATAATGCCACAGTGATCAAGATAGTGTGGTGTTGGCACAACGAAGAGCATATAGATCAGTGGAACAGAGTTTTGAACCAGAAATCCTTACATTTATTGTCAGTTGATTTTGACAGAAGGACCGAGACAATTCAGTGGGGAAAAGATAGTGGTTTCAACAAATGATGCTGGGATGAGCAAAAAAGAAAATGAACTCAGACCTATTCTTTACATCACCAAAATTAACTCAAAATGGATTATAGAGTTAAAAGAGAACCCAGAGAATGGGAGAAGATATTTATAAATCATAGGTATGACAAGAATTTGTATCTAGAATATGTAAGGGACTCTTATGCTCAATAATAAAAAGACAACCCAATTAAAAATGGTCACAGCACTTGAATAGACATTTCTCCAAAAAAGATATACAGTGGACAATAAGCACATGAAGAGATGATCATTATTAACTTTCAAGGAAATACAAATCAAAACTACAATTAGATACCACTTCACACCCATTAGGATGGCTATAATTTTAAAAAATGATAATGACAGGTACTGGTGAGGATATGGAGAGATCGAAACCCTCATACCCAGCCGGTGTGAATGTAAAATGGGGCAGCCACTTTGGAAAACGGTTTGACAGTTTCTCAGATGGTTAGTTACTAGATGACTCAGCAGTTCTACTCCTAGGTATACGCCCAAGAAAAATGAAGAAAATACATTCACATAAAAACTTGCACATGAATTACTCATAATAGCTAAAAGGTGGGAATAACCCAAATGTTCATCAACTGATGAAAATAACTACTGATAAATAAAATATGGTAGGTTTGCACAATAGAATATATTTGGCAATAAAAAGGAATGAAGATTTGATATGTGCTACAACCTGGATGAACCTTGAAAATGTTATACTCAGTGAAAGAAGCCAGGTGCAAAAGGCAATCTATTGAATCATCTTGTTTACAAGAAATGCCCAGAAGAGGCAAATCCACAGAGACAGAAAGTAGATTCGTGGCAGTGGCGCAGTGGCTGCGCCTGCAGCTGCCAGCGGCTGGGGAGTGGGAGAAATGAGCTATGACTGCTAATGGATTTCTTTTTGGGGTAATGGCGGTGTTCTAAAATTAGATAGTGGTGAATAGCTGTATAACACGGTCAATATACTAAAAACCACTGGACTGTACACACTAAATAGGTGAATTCTGTGGTATATAAATTGTATCTCCACAAAGCTATTTTCAAAATGGGGCCAGGTATGGTGGCTCATGCCTCTAATCCCAGCACTTTGGTAGGCCAAGGTTGAAGGATGGCTTGAGCCTAGAGTTCAAGACCAGCCTGGGCAACAGAGTGAGACCCTGTCTCTACAAAAAAATTCTTTTCTAAATTAGCTGTGCATGGTGGCATGATATCAGCTACTCGGGAGGCTGAGGTAGAGGATTGCTTGTGCCTAGGAGTTCAAGGCTGCAGTGAGCTACGATTGTGCCACTGTGCTTCAGCTTGGGTGACAGATTGAGAACCTGTCACTAGCAAAAAAAAATAAAAATGCATCATAGGCCTAAATGCAAAGTGAAAACGATGAAACTCCTAGAAGAAGACATAGGAGAAAAATTTGATTTGATTTGGATTGGGCAAAGAGTTCTTAGGACACCAAAAGCAAAATCCATACAAATAAAAAATAATAATTGGATTTCTTCAAAATTAAAAATATTACCTCCTCCAAAGACAGTGAAAAGTCGAGAAGACAAGCCACTTTCTGAAAGAAAATATTTGCAAATCACATAAAGGATGTGTATCGATATTAAGAACTCTTACAAATCAATATTATGGTGACAAACCACCCAATTAAAAAATGTGCAAGAGGCCAGGCACTGTGCCTCACACCTGTAATCCCAGCACTTTGGGAGGCTGAGGCGGGCGGATCATGAGGTCGGGAGATTAAGACCATCCTGGCTAACACGGTGAAACCCCGTCTCTACTAAAAATACAAAAAATTAGCTGAGCATGGTGGCTGGTGCCTGTAGTTGCAGCTGCTCGGGAGGCTGAGACAGGAGAATTGCTTGAACCCGGGAGGCAGAGGTTGCAGTGAGTGGAAACTGGGCCACTGCACTCCAGCCTGGGTGACAGAGCAAGACTCTGTCTCAAAAAAAAAAAAAAAAAAAAAAGTGCAAGATTCGAATAGATATTTCACTGAAAAAGATGTAGGAATGGCTGATGAACACATGGAAAGATGCTCAACATCAGCAGCCATTAGGGAAATATAATTAAAACTGTGATGAGATACCATTTCACACCCGTTAGGGTTAGGATAACTAAAATAGAAAAGGCAGACATTGTCAAATGTTGAGAATGCAGAGAAATTGGAATCTTCATGAAGTGCTGTGGGAAATGTAAAATAGTACAGCCACCTTGGAAAGTTGGGCAATGTCTTAAACAGTGGAACATAAATTTGCCCTATGATTCAGCAGTTCCACTCCTATGAATCTGTCCAAAAAATGAAAACATATGTACACTCAAAGACATGGATGCAGATGTTCATAGCAGCATTGCTCATAATAGCCAAGAAACTGGAAATAATCCAAGTGTACATCAGCTGGTGAATGGATAAACAAAATCCATTGTTTATTTCATGGTACAGTCATATGATGAAACACTGCTCAGCAATTTAGTTTTTTGTTTGTTTTTGCTTTAGAAACAGGGTCTTGCTCTCGTACCCAGGCTGGAGTGCGCTGGTGTGATCATAGCTCCCTGCAGCATTGACCCCCTGGGCTCAGGCACTCCTCCAGCCTCAGTCTCCCAAGTAGCTGGGACTACAGGCACATGCCACCACTCCCAGCTAATTTTTTAAATTTATGTTTTGTAAAGACAGGGTCCCACTCTGTTGCCCAGGCTGGTCTTGAATTCCTAGTCTTGAGCCATCCTCCAGCCTCGGCCTCCCAAAGTGCAGGAATTACAGGCATGAGACAACACGGCTGGCCATATTCACTAATTTAAAAGGATGAACTACTGATACATGCTACACAACATGATTTAACTTCAAAAACATGCTAAGGGAAAGAAACCAGATGCAAGACTATATATCATATGAGTTTTGTTTATATGAAATGGCTAGAAGACGCACATTTATAGAGATAGCAGAATAGCGTTTGCCTAAGGCTGATAATAAGAGTAGGAATTAATTGTTAATGGGCATGATGGAACATTTTGGGGTGATGGAAATATTTTCAGCTGGATTGTGATGACAGTTGCCAAAATCATTGGATTGTTCAATGGATGAATTTTACACCATGTTTATTATACTTCAAAAAACCTCTTAAACATAACAGCACAGAGGGGTTTATGCCTTTTGGATAAAATGAATACAAGAGCTTGATAACTGAAAGGGTGGGGTTCTTGATAGCAAAAGGCATTGAACGTAGGCTTTTTTTTTTTTCTTTTTTAAATAAATGGAGATGGGATCTCGCTATGTTACCCAGGCTGATCTTATACTCCTGGGCTTAAGCAGTCCTTCCACTTTGGGAGGCCAAGGCTGGAAGATCACCTGAGGTTAGGAGTTTGAGACCAGCCCAGTCAACATGGTGAGATCTCATCTCTACAAACAATTTTAAAAATTAGCCAGGCATGGTGGCGGGCACCTGTAGTCCCAGCTACTCAGAAGGTAGAAACAAGAGGATCGCCTCAGCCCAGGAGGTCAAGGCTGCAGTGAGCTATGATCTGGTCGCTGCACTCCAGCCTGGGTGACAGAGTGAGACCCTAACTTTAAAAAAGAAAAAAAAATGGATTAAATCTTTTTTTTTTTTTTGAGACAGAGTCTTGCTTTGTTGCCCAGGCTAGAGTGCAATGGCATGATCTCAGCTCACTTTGCAAGCTCCACTTCCCGGGTTCGTGCCATTCTCCTGCCTCAGCCTCCTGAGTAGCTGGGACTACAGGCACCCACCACCACACATGGCTATTTTTTTTTTCTTTTTCTTTTTCTTGTATTTTTAGTAGAGATGGGGTTTCACCATGTTGGTCATGCTGGTCTCGAACTCCTGGCCTCGTGATCCACCCACCTCAGCCTCCCAAAATGCTGGGATTATAGGTATGAGCCACCATGCCGGGCTGAATATCTCTTTTTAAGAAATATGAGTGATTAGGAGGAGAGACTGAAAGCGTAGAGATTTGGTAGGAGACTCTTACAAGATAACCCACTGTAATTGAACTTGGAAAGGGCTAAAGTCTTGACCCAGGATGCTTTGCATAGAGCACATGTTCAATGTTTTTGTTTCTTTGATGACTGACGTTTTTAGCCTGGGTGACCAGGGAAGTGAGATACCATTGACAGAAATTGGAATTCTGGAGCAGAAACTGCTTTTGAAGTGAGTCCTAAATGTCGGCTGGTTGCTTTACTTTGCCTCAAGATCTGGGGAAATTAGACAAAAACCCACTAATTTCCCAAAACCACAGAACAGAGGATTCTAATGCCCCATCGAAGGGTTCTGTGGATTCCCAAGGGACTCACGTTATGATCATTTTGACTCCTGTGATCCAGTTGGCTGCCTTTGCCCCATTACAGATGTGATATCAGTCCATTCTTCAGTTTCTCCAAAAAATTCCATTCACATGATCTATTCAAAATATAGATTGTACTAATGATTTGTGGGGAATGATGAGTTGGGGTGTACGTTATAGAAATGCAAACAACTCCAGAGGAATCATAAGCATCGTTACCCTAAACTGTACTTGAGAGTTTTACTGACTCTTTAAGTTCTCCAACCCCAGCCTTTCTTTGTCCTAATGTCTCCTTCCTCTTTCCCTTTTTTTTTTTTTTTTTTTACTTTTCATTCTTATGTCTTAGAAGAAAAACAAATTACAAGCAGTTTAGGTTTCATCAAGAAGCAACAAAAGCACCCATACATACCCTTAGTGTGCTGCTCTCTATTCTAAGTAGCTCTTTAAGGTATATCCTCCAAAAAGATAGTGCCTTCCCTAAGAGGAGTTCTGCTGCCAGCTCTTCAGATAAAGTGCTCTTGATTCCTCCTCCTTTCAGAAGAAAAGATTATTGAGTTTGAGGCAAAGATGGGCTATCTGGATGAAAAGATATAGCAGATGATTGAAGATTTGGACTGAAATGCTGAGGATCAGAGACAAAGGTTTGGGAGTTGAGTATGGGAAGGGAGAAGCCAAAATTTATCAGTTACCCACTGGACTTAGCCAGCTTCTATACACATGTGATCTTACTTGATCTCAACAATAATCTGTTGAAAGAAGTGTTATTGTCTCTATTTTACAAATAAACCAAAGCTCAAAAAGTTTAAATAATTTGTTCTAGGGCACAAAGCTGATAGCAGCATCAGGATAAAATCCAGCTCTCTCATAAGTCAAAACGTTTGCTTCGATTCTGTGAAGAAGAGAGAAAGTGTGAAGGAAGAGAAGAGGGCTGAACCCTTAAGATATGTCCATGTTTATGGTGAAAAGTGAAACAAGTGAGAGGCAGAAGAGACACAAACTATCCGGGGTTTTGAGGAAAGAGAACCTCAGAAATGAGTGTTGAATTCTGCAGAGGTAAATGAAGTGTGAGACAAGACTTAATTTGGTTGGTGTTCCAGAGAACAGTTTCAGTAGAGGGGTGGAAACTATTGTAAAAATTTGAGGAATTACTGGATGTGTCGTATGAAGGGACAGGATGAATCGGTGAATGGATGAGTGGTTGGATGGGTGAGTGGTTTTTTTTTTTTTTTTGTATTATTATTATTTTTATTCTTTTGAAATGGCGTCTCACTCTGTTGCCCAGGCTGGAATCCAGTGGCGCAGTCTCAGCTCACTGCAACCTCTGCCGCCCAGATTCAGGCAATTCTCCTCCTGCCTCAGCCTCTTGAGTAGCTGGGGTTACAGGCGCCCGCCACCACACCCAGCTAAGTTTGTATTTTAGTAGAGATGGGATTTCACCATGCTGGCCCAGGCTGGTCTTGAACTCCTGACCTCAGGTGATCCACCTGCCTCAGCCTCCCAAAGTGCTGGGATTACAGGTGTGAGCCACTGTGCCTGGCCTGAGTGACTGCTTATTAAGCCATGGCAGATGGAACTTTTTTGGTATTTTTATTTAAGTTGGGGAGACCAGTATGTGCTTGTAGGATGAGGTAAGTAAGAAGCCAGTGGAGAGAGAGGAACACAAGTGTTAAACAGAAGGATGGTTACTGATGTCGTCTCAGGTGAGGTAGACGCAGTTGGGAATAAGAACTCAGGTGCTAAGAAGTTAACCTTGGAAAGGAGGAATGCCTCCTTGAGACTGGAAGAAAGTATGGATAGAAATACGGGGAAGTTGTTAGGTGTTGAAACTTTTGTAATGCATAAGAGTTTTGAGAGAGTGCCACAAAGAAGGAAGAAGGGTACAGGATTGGGGTTGGGATGTGAGAAAGTGGGAAGGGTTTAGATACATTGATGTGTGTCTTTCTCTAAATGCTGTGAAGCTACCATTGTTAAGACTATGTTGTACTGGTTCAGAATAGAAGAGTCCAGATCTAAGTATATTTAGCATGATAAGAATAGAATTTAAATTAGTGGGGGGAAATGGAATAGTCAATAAATTTAAAAAAAAAATTCTTTTTAGAAAAAAAACCCCACAAAGTCTACATCTATGAATTCCATTTGTAAAAAACAGGAAGCAACATAAACTGTAAAGAGAATGTTTATCAGTAGTGAAACAGTTAATTAAATCTGGACATTCAATGGGAATACAGTATTATGGTTAAGAGCACAGGTTCTGGAATGAATATAGCTGAATCTGGGGACCTGACACTACCTCTTTTTTTTTTTTTTTTTGAGGTGGAGGTTAGCTCTTGCTGCCCAGGCTGGAGTGCAATGGTGCGATCTCAGCTCATAGCAACCTCTGTCTCCCAGGTTCAAGCAGTTCTCCTGCCTCAGCCTCCTGAGTAGCTGGGACTACAGGCATGCACCACCACACCTGGCTAATTTTGTATTTTTAGTAGAGACGGGGTTTCTCCATGTTGGTCAGGCTGGTCTCAAACTCCCGACCTCAGGTGATCCGCCCGCCTTGGCTTGCCAAAGTGCTGGGATTACAGGCATGAGCCACTGCGCCCAGCCACTACCTCTTACTATCTGTGTGATCTTGGACAAATTATTTAACCTCTGTGCATTAGTTTCCTCTTCTATAAAATGAAAAGAAAATAGCAACATCTTCATAGGGTTGTGAAGAATAACCCATGTAGTACTTTCTAGTACAGTGCTGGTATAGAGTCAGTCCTCTGAAGAGGTTATAGGCCCGGCACAGTGACTCACGCCTGTAATCCCAGCACTCTGGGAGGCCAAGGCAGTTGGATCACCTGAGGTCAGGAGTTCGAGACCAGTCTGGACAACATGGTAAAACCCTGTCTCTATTAAAAATACAAAAATTAGCTGAGTGTGGTGGCGGGTGCCCATAGTCCCAGCTACTTGGGAGGCTGAGGCAGGAGAACAGGCGTAAACCCGGGAGGCAGAGCTTGCAGTGAGCTGAGATCCAGCCACTGCACTCCAGCCTGGGTGACAGAGCGAGACTCCGTCTCAAAAAAAAAAAAGAAAGAAAGAAGAGCTTATTAGTATTATTTGGCCACTGAAAACAATGAGGTCAGGCCATAAATAGAGACATAGAAAGATGCCTACAGTATATTAGGTGAAAGCAACTTGCAGATCAATATGTGCAACAAACAGTCCATTTGATTAAAAAAATAATAGAACAGGCCAGGCGCGGTGGCCCACGCCTGTAATCCCAGCACTTTGGGAGGCCGAGATGGGTGGATCACGAGGTCAGGAGATCGACACCATCCTGGCTAACATGGTGAAAACCCATCTCTACTAAAAATACAAAAAAAATTAGCCAGGTGTTGTGGCGGGCACCTGTAGTCCCAGCTACTACAGAGGCTGAGGCAGGAGAATGGCGTCAACCTGGGAGGCAGAGCTTGCAGTGAGCCGAGATCGCACCACTGCACTCCAGCCTGGGTGACAGAGCGAGACTCCATCTCAAAAAAAAAAAAAAAAAAAAAAAAGGACAAAACAGAACACCTGGATATATTTGTATATGTATAAAACAATCTGGAAGGCCACACCCGAATAGTGGAGTTACTTCTTATGGAGTAGGGTTAGATTATCACTTTTTAAATTACTAACTTCTGTATACTAATTTTTTTGGCAAAGCACATGTATTGTGTATTTCTTTTTCTTTTTGTGGAGATGGAGTCTTACTGTGTTGCCCAGGCTGGTCTTGAATTCCTGGGCTCAAATGATCCTCCCTCAGCCTCCCAAAGTGCCGGGATTACAGCGTGAGCCATTGCACCCAACATGTAATTTTTTGTTTTTATTTGTATTTTATTTTATTTTTTTTGAGACAGAGTCTCGCTTAGTCGCCCAGGCTGGAGTGCAGTGGCCGGATCTCAGCTCACTGCAAGCTCCGCCTCCCAGGTTTACGCCATTCTCCTGCCTCAGCCTCCCGAGTAGCTGGGACTACAGGCGCCCGCCACCTCGCCCGGCTAGATTTTTGTATTTTTTAGTAGAGACGGGTTTCACGGTGTTAGCCAGGATGGTCTTGATCTCCTGACCTCGTGATCCGCCCGTCTCGGCCTCCCAAAGTGCTGGGATTACAGGCTTGAGCCACCGTGCCCGGCCTATTTGTATATTTTTGAGATGGAGTCTTGTTCTGTTGCCCAGGCTGGAGTGCAGTGGTGTGATCTTGGCTTACTGCAGCCTCCGCCTCCCAGGTTCAAGCGATTCTTCTGCCTCAGCCTCCCAAGTAGCTGGGATTACAGATGCACACCACCATATCTGGCTAATTTTTGTGTTGGTAGAGAAAGGGTTTCACCATGTTGGCCAGGCTGGTCTTGATCTTCTGACCTCAAGCCTTGGCCTCCCAAAGTGCTGGGATTACAGGCATGAGCCACCGTGCCCAGCCCTAACTTTTTAAATAAATAAAAATATGCTCTAGGGCAAGTTTGTACAACCCACGCCCCACGGATTGGGCCACATGTGGCCCAGGATGGCTTTGAATGCAGCCCAATACAAATTGGTACACTTTCTTAAAACATTATGAGATTTTTTGCAATTTCTTTCTTTTTTTTTTTTTTTTAAGCTAATCAGCTATCATTAGTGTTAGTGTGTTTTATGTGTGACGTGAAACCATTCTTCTTTCTCCAGTGTGGCCCAGGGAAGCCAAAAGATTAGACACCCTTGCTCTAGGGGGAAAACTTAAGTTCTTCTCATGAAGAACAAAAGCAGCACTGTAGTATTATAGAATTAAGCTGAATATTTAGAAGTGTTTGCAATTTTCTAATTTTCTTCTTATTTTTGTGATCTAAAGCTTATTGTTATTGAAATGTCATGAAGATTTTTTCAAATATATGAAAATTTACTAGGATTCCCATAGCCTATAGATTCCCGGCTAGTTTTTTGTATTTTTTAATAGAGACAGGGTTTCACCGTTTTAGCCAGGATGGTCTCGATCTCCTGACCTTGTGATCTGCCCGTCTCGGCCTCCCAAAGTGCTGGGATTACAGGCTTGAGCCACCGCGCCCGGCCTAGATTCCCATAGAATTGTAGAATAATGGAAAATGGGTTTAATTGTCCTTTATTGAATGTTGTTATAATTCATAGTGGTTTGGTAACAAATGTCACAATATCTCATTGAGGCAGACATAATTTAGGGAACCCATTGCTCAATATTTAATTTCACTGTGGTGTTAGGAATATGCCCCCAAAACTTAAATTCAAAATGATTAGGCAAATTATTTAATACAATGAATTTTAAATGAGATTTTTCTTTTTGGATCACATTATGAGGAACAAATAGTTGATTTTCCCTTGTTGAAGTCAATTTATTGATTTTGGGCTCTTGCTTCAAAAATTGCCATTGATAGGGTAGGGCTCCCTCAGTGTAACACAAATTCCCTTTGCATTGCCCTGAGATCTTGTAGAGCCAGAAAGTACTGATCGTGACTAAGATAAAGTCAGATGTTAAGGAGTAGTGTCTGGAGCTGCTCTGGCCAGTGTGGGCCTTGCCCTGTGTTATTATACTTACTTCTTTCTGATAGTGCTCTGCAAAGTTGTACATGAATTGTGTATGTGTTGAAAACACAGCGTGTTCTAACATTTTTACCAAGGTTCAGAGTTATTTTGCTTTTGTTTGCAAAAATATAAAGTTGGGCAGTGTAGTCCATTTGGTTTTTTGTTTCATTATTTCCATATTTTATTCTGAATGGGGAGGCTATACGTTGAACTTGTTGTTTCTTCCACTAGATATGTAAAATACAATATTTAAAGTTGATGTGGAAAACAAAATGTTTTTGAGACTAAGGGGTTTGATGTACAATTCCTGTTTGTAAGAAAGAAAAGAATTTGAGCTTTATATGGTTGAGCATTTTATCATCAAATTCATTATCCCTCTTTCTTTTTTCCTATTACAGTACAGGAAAAGGAAAAGTCAGGTATTATGTTGTAAAGAACCTTGGCCGGGCATGGTAGCTCATGCCTGTAATCCCAGCACTTTGGGAGGCCGAGGCGGGTGGATCACCTGAGGTCGGGAGTTTGAGACCAGCCTGGCCAACATGGTGAAACCCCGTCTCTACTAAAAATACAAAAATTAGCCAGGTGTGATGGCTTATGCTTGTAATCCCAGCTACTTGGGAGACTGAGGCAAAATAATCACTTGACTCCAGGAGGCGGATGTTGCATCGAGCAGATATCAGACCACTGCACTCTAGCCTGGGTGACAGAGTGAGACTATGTCTCAAAAAAAAAAAAAAAAAGAGAACGTTAAACACTTGACTCTTCTTCCACTTATATATGAAATAATAGACATTACATTTACACACACACACACACAAAGTTGTTTTCATTTCTCTCACACACACTCTATTCTTTGCCACTGTCAGATGAACAGACAGGTGCAGAGTTGAGATGTGGAGTTAGCCAGACCTTCGGTTCAAACCTTGTATCTCAGTCTCTGCTATTTCTTAACTGTGGGACGTTGTGCGAGTCACTGATCCTTAGTTTCCTCAACTGAAAAATGGGCATAAGAGAGTATCTTTTTTTTTTTTTTTTTGAGACGGAGTCTCGCTCTGCTGCCCAGGCTGGAGTGCAGTGGCCGGATCTCAGCTCACTGCAAGCTCCGTCTCCCGGGTTCACGCCATTCTCCGGCCTCAGTCTCCCGAGTAGCTGGGACTACAGGCGCCCGCCACCGCGCCCGGCTAGTTTTTTGTATTTTTTTAGTAGAGACGGGGTTTCAACGTGTTAGCCAGGATGGTCTCGATCTCCTGACCTCGTGATCCGCCCGTCTTGGCCTCCCAAAGTGCTGGGATTACAGGCTTGAGCCACCGCGCCTGGCCGAGAATATCTTACAGATGAAAATCAGGGATAATTTGGTAAACTTCTGTGTCTTGCTTGCAATACATGCTCAGAAGTTAAAATAAAAATTCAAATGACAGCATTATAACCTGACTTGTGCTAAATTATTCCTCCCCATATGACTTTTTAAAATTGAGGTGAAGTTCACATAACATAAAATTATCTTAAAGTGAACAACTCAGTGGCATTTTGAACATTCACAATGTTGCGCAATCCACTACCTCTATTCTAGAACTTTTTTTTTCTTTTTTTTTTTTTTTAAGACGGGGTCTTGCTCTGTCACCCAGGCTGGAGTACAGTGACACGATCCTCAGCTCACTGCAACCTCTGCCCCCCAGGTTCAAGCTGTTCTTGTGCCTCAGCCTCCCAAGTAGCTGGGATTACAGGCATGCACCACCACACCCGGCTAATTTTTGTATTTTTAGCAGAGACAGGGTTTTTCCATGTTGGCCAGACTGGTCTTGAACTCCTGATCTTAAGTGATCTGCCCGCCTCAACCTCCCAAAGTGCTGGGATTACAGATGTGAGCTACTGCACCAGGCCTCTATAACATTTTTATCACCTCAAAATAAAACCAATTAAACAGTTTGTCCCCACTCTCCCCTGCCCCATCCTCTGGCAATCACCAGTCCACTTTCTGTCTCTGTGGATTTACCTATCTGGATATTTCATATACATGGAATCATACTACAGTATGTGACCTTTCGTGTTTGGCTTCTTTCTCTCAGCATGATGTTTTGGAGGTTCATCCATGTTGTAGCATGTATCAGAACTTCACTTCTTTTTATGGCTGAATAATATTCCGTTGTATGGACATATGTTGGACATACTATATATCACATTTTGTTTACCCATTCATCTGTTGTTCAACATTTGTTTGCACCTTTTGATTATTATAAATAGTACTTCTGTGAACCCATATGATTTGAACATCTATTATTTCCTTGTATTTTATTTCTTATAGTTATTTTAGAAGAACTAGTGAAGGAACATGAACAATAGCTGGGACCAAGAAAGTCCTGGTTTTTGTTGATTGTATACAGTAAAATATGTGGAAATTAAAGGGTTTAATAAAATAAAATCTGTACTTTGGATTTTCTGTTGCCATACTTTCCCCCCTTACAATGTATTCATTGAGGAAACCTGGTCATTTGTCTTGTTTGAGTTTTCTGCAGCCTGAGTTTTGCCAGTTGCCTCCCTGAACTGTCATTAATCATGTTCTGTTTTATTCCCTATAAGCTGGTGGTTGGGTTCAGCAGCTTGATCAAGTTCATTTTTTTTTAAAGCTTTAAAATTTGAAGCTACTTACTTTGGTAAGACTACTTTGTTGCGTTTTCTGTCACTAGCATGTATCTGGTTGTCTTTTTTGTGGGGGATAAGTTTGGTAATGAATGATTTATTAATTTATTAAGACTTACATTCTAATCCTATCATTCCTTCTTTGTTTATTAGCTAGAACATTTCTGTAAAGAGAAACTTTCCCTCATCCATCTTTTTTTTTTTCTTTTGAAATAGGGTCTCTGTTGCCTAGGCTGGAGTGCAGTGGTGCAAACACGGTTCACTGCAGCCTTGACCTACTGAGTTTAAGTAATTCTCCTGCCTCTGCCTCCTGAACAGCTAGGACCAAGGCCCTTGCCACCAAGCCAGCTAATTTTTTTTTTTTTTTTTTTTTTTTTGAGACGGAGTCTCACTTTATTGCCCAAGTTGGAATACAATGGCGTGATCTTGGCTCACTGCAACCTCTGCCTCCCCAGTTCAAGTGATTCTCCTGTCTCAGCCTCCTGAGTAGCTGGGATTACAGGCGCACACCACCATGCCTGGCTAATTTTTGTATTTTTAGTAGAGATGGGGTTTCACTGTGTTGGCCAGGCTGGTCTCAAACTGCTGACCTCATGATCCACCCACCTCTGCCTCCCAAAAGTGCTGGGATTACAGGTGTGAGCCACTGCACCTGGCCCAGCTAACTTAAAAAAAAATTTTTTTTTGTAGAGCCAGTGTCTTGCCACGTTGCCTCGGCTGGTCTCAAATTTCTGGGCTGAAGGCCTTCCCAAGTGCTGGGATTACAGGTGTGAGCCACAGCACCCAGCCTCCCCTCCTCTATTAATTATTCACTGCCCCAGAGGTACAGTTCATATAGGAAAGGCAAGATAAATGCTTGAGGCTTTCCCTTTAATCGCCAGTTTCCAAAATAGTGAATTGGTTTACTAGAATCCTTCAATGGTAACCTTTTTTTTTTTTTTTTTTTTAAGATATCATTATGAACTCATTGACTTATACTTATTTTATGCCTTGCCCTTATTATCCTGATGAAGTTTAATATATTCCATCTTTGCTCTGTGGGAACCTCTTTAAGTCAGCTCTTGAATCCCTTGGATATGACCCTAGCAGGTTTAGAGAGCGTCCTTTTTATCTGGTATGACAAGATGTTCTTTCCCATCTTGTGTATTTCCTGCCACAGACTTGGAATGTGGCCTCCAAAGAGCCCTTGTTCCTGTTAGTGGGAATGATGTTTGGAGACTACAGGCTGGGTGCTAGAGGCACCCCTCCTACTTTGTTGGTCTTTGTTTCTAGGCCTTTTCAGTGGCCCGAGTTAGGAAACATTGTTTATAAAGATAAAATACACATCATGCATTTTTATTGAAATTTCTAATACAAATTCAGGACTGTATGGTTTTTATTTAACCTTGGCTTTCTTTAACTTTCTCTCTGATTCTCAATACACTAGGTATGATAAAATTGAAATATCATATAATTACAGGTGTGAGCCACTGCGCCCAGCTGTATTCAGTTTTCTTAAAGATATTTTCTTTTTTTTTTTTTTTTTTTGAGACGGAGTCTCGCTCTCTCGTCCAGGCTGGAGTGCGGTGGCCGGATCTCACCTCACTGCAAGCTCCGCCTCCCAGGTTCACGCCATTCTCCTGCCTCAGCCTCCCGAGTAGCTGGGACTACAGGCGCCCGCCACCTCGCCCGGCTAGTTTTTTGTATTTTTTAGTAGAGACGGGGTTTCACCATGTTAGCCAGGATGGTCTCGATCTCCTGACCTCGTGATCCGCCCGCCTCGGCCTCCCAAAGTGCTGGGATTACAGGCGTGAGCCACCGTGCCCGGCGGAAGCTTGTTCTTTAGTAGACTCCTCAGATCAGCTCAGGGGCTTTTCTTTCTTTGAGTACCTTAAAATGTTACTTGTCTTCTGACATAAAGTGTTTCTGTTGAAAAGTCTGATGACACCGATTTTCTCCCCGTCTAGAATTTTGACTTTTTGCCTGGATGCCTTTCTTTCTTTAAAGGTCAGTCGTTTTACCGAACTTGTCTTAGTGTTGATCATTCTGGCTCATACCTTTTTTTTTTTTTTTCTTGATATTTATATGTTTATTATTGTGGAAAAAAAAACACCACATGACATTAAATTTAATCATAGCAACCATTTTTAAGCATACAGTTTATTAGTGTTACATATATTCACACTGTTTTGCAACAGATGTCTAGAACTTTTTTATTTTGTGAAACTAAAACTATATACTTGTTAAATATTAATTTCCCCTTTCTCCTTCCCACTCATACCTTATGGTTTACGTATGATCTTGGAGATACGTGTATGATGTGACTTCTTAAAGCCTGCAAAGAATTCTGAATATGAGTTTTGCTTAAGAAATTGTAGCTCACTAATAATGGAACACTCAAAGTTTATCTACTAGTGACATGTTTTTTTCCCATTAGCAAATAGGAATGGTGTATTTTAGTTGAGTTCTGCAGTTTATCTGTGAGTGACATGTTTTTCCTAGTAACAGATAGGCAAAGAAATACTTTAGTAGAGTTCTTTTCCCCCACCACTTCTGATTTTGAAGCACAGTTCATTGTGTTAAGAAGTAAAACTATGGCCGGGCGTGGTGGCTCAAGCCTGTAATCCCAGCACTTTGGGAGGCCGAGACAGGCGGATCACAAGGTCAAGAGATCGAGACCATCCTGGCTAACACGGTGAAACCCCGTCTCTACTAAAAAATACAAAAAAAACTAGCCCGGCGAGGTGGCGGGCGCCTGTAGTCCCAGCTACTCAGGAGGCTGAGGCAGGAGAATGGCGTAAACCCGGGAGGCGGAGCTTGCAGTGAGCTGAGATCCGGCCACTGTGCAGTGGGACAGAGCGAGACTCCGTCTCAAAAAAAAAAAAAAAAAAAAAAAGGAGTAAAACTATACATAAGTTGTCTAGCAGTCATCTTGTTTGGGGACTGTTGATGTGTTTGGTGTTGGTATCTGATGATCTAGTAGCTGTACATAGTTGTGCACCAATTTGTCCCTCTAGAAGGACTGAGCAAATAGAAAGCTTTATTCAGTCTGAAAAAGACTGATTTGCTTTTCTCACTTGTCTAAATGAAAGCAAGTTGCTACTGGGGTTCATTTCAAAGAAAGAAAAAAGCAAATTTTTGGTTTTAAAATAAAATACAGGCCGGGCGCGGTGGCTCACGCCTGTAATCCCAGCACTTTGGGAGGCCGAGGCGGGTGGATCACAAGGTCAGGAGATCGAGACCATGGTGAAACCCCGTCTCTACTAAAAATAGAAAAAATTAGCCGGGCGCAGCGGCGGGCGCCTGTAGTCCCAGCTACTCGGGAGGCTGAGGCAGGAGAATGGCGTGAACCCGGGAGGCGGAGCTTGCAGTGAGCCGAGATTGCGCCACTGCACTCCAGCCTAGGCAACAGAGCAAGACTCCGTCTCAAAAAAAAAAATAAAATAAAATACAAATAAATTTATTTTTCCTTTTAACAGATGAGGATGGCTGGGCTCAGTGGCTCACACTTGTAATCCCAACACTCTGGGGGCTGAGGCGGGCAGATCTCTTGACCCAGGAGTTTGAGACCAGCCTGGCCAACATGGTGAAACCCCATCTCTACAGAAAAACAAAAACAAACAAATAAAAAATAGATGAAGGTGTGGGGAACTCTTTTTAATTCATACAATCTTGCACATTTTATGCATCTTCCCCTTAATAACCAAAAGTTTAGAAATTAATATTGCCAAAGAATTATTAAATGAGTGATTGAACAGGTGTTCAAGCTAATTTTAAGTAAAAGTAAGAACAGTTTTGCCAACTATGTGATTTTTGAGGAAATCATTCCCAGTTATAAGGATACAACTGATACAGCTTTTGTGGGTTTTTTTTTTTTTTTGACAGGGTCTTGCTCTTTTACCCAGGCTGGAATGTAATGGTGCAATCATGGCTCATTGCAGGCCTAACCTCCTGGGCTCAAGTGATCCTCCCACCTCAGCCTATTGAGTAGCTGGGACCACAGGCTTGGGCCATCATACCCAGCTAATTTTTTAATTTTTTTGTAGAGACAAGGGTCTAATTGTAATATATTGTGAACATTTTTAATGTCAGTAGATATAGATTTACAACACCACTTTGAATGGCTTCATAATACTCTACTGACTGAATATACCGTATTATTATTATTATTATTATTATTATTATTATTATTGTTATTTTTAAATATACAGAGACAGAGCCTCACCATGTTGCCTAGGCTGGTCTTGAGCTCCTGGGCTCAAGTGATCCTCCCACCTTGGCCTCCCAAAGTGCTGGGATTACAGGTGTGAGCCACCACACCCAGACTATTCTTGATTTTAACGCAAGGCAAAACTACAATTAGCTCTACACATCTTTTGTGGTCATTTCTTTTCTTTTAATATTATGGCATACAAGGTCATTTCTAATCGAACCCTGTTGCCTGCTTTAACTCTAAAATTTAGCCCCCAAATCATTAGTGGTCCTCTCTCACTAGTTTCAGTCACGACCACCTCTAAGCCAATCATCCATGGATTTTTGCTGCCCCAGATCCCTCCCCTGAGCTCTCACAAGTACTGGAAATTCAGTGGTCCCACACTGAGGTCAACCTAGACAACTCCAGACATCAAACTCTCTTCTCCCCTTTATTCATGATTTGGGCAAGCCATCCATCCATGTAACATCTTTAACTTTTCCAATTTTTACCTAATATATGATAAATGTATAATTCCTGATGCATAGAAAATATACCTACTAAAGTTCATCAGTAAATGACTTAAATTATTTGGGATTGCTGCTTCTACTTAAGGCAACTAGGTACCTCCCCTTCCATAAATTATGCATTTGGAAAATAGGGCTAGCAAGTGCTAGACATAAATAATTAATAACTAAGCTTTCCTAAATGATGAATTCCACTGCTGTATCACTGCAGATGGCTGCCCTTTGTCTTTTTAAGTTTTGATGGGTGACTTTCAGGAGTTCCTCAGTGATTGCTTTGATTTGGGCTGCATTATTACTCTCAAAGCATGTTTTTCTGCTTGTTTAATTCAATAGTTGCCTCACTTTGTGGTGAGTGATTTTATCCATATTGTTTTGTTTAATAGATGTTTCTAGATTAAAGCTTCTTGTGTAGAAAGTTTTAAAAAATCAATGTTTGGTTCAGTTTTTGCTAGAATTTTCTTCTCTGTCTTCCTTCCTATGGCTTCTCCACAGGCTCAAAGTGCTGAATCTCCTTTTTTTTTTTTTTCAGTTTGCTATAAATCTTTTTTTCCTTTTTTCTTTTCTTTTTTTTTTTTTTCCTTAGGGTCTCACTCTGTCACCCAGGCTGGAATGCAGTGGCAATCATAGCTCGCTGCAACCTTGAACTCCTGAACTCAAGCGACCCTTCTGCCTCAGCCTTCTGAGTAGCTAGAACTACAGGCACGTGCTACCATGCCCAACTAATTTTTGTATTTTAAATTTTTTTTGTTGTTTGTTTTCAGTAGAGACAAGATCTTGCTAAGTTTGCTAAGTTGCCCGAGCTGGTCTTGAGCTCCTGGCCTAAAGCAATCCTCCTGCCTCAGCCATCCAGAGTTTTAGGATTACAGGCAAGACCCATCACACCCTGCCTGCTACATATCTTCAACAAAAATTGCAACTGATTTAAGGAGTTTGTGTATATCCTCACTGTATTATACACAAGCAAGCCTTTTTTTTTTTTTTGAGACGGAGTCTCGCTCTGTCCCCCAGGCTGGAGTGCAATGGCAGGATCTCGGCTCACTGCAAGCCCCGCCTCCCGGGTTCACGCCATTCTCCTGCCTCAGCCTCTACAGGGGCCCGCCACCACGCCCGGCTAATTTTTTGTATTTCCTTTTTTTTTTTTTTTTTTTTTTAGTAGAGACAGGGTTTCACCGTGTTAGCCAGGATGGTCGCGATCTCCTGATCTCATGATCTGCCCACCTCCACCTCCCAAAGTGCTGGGATTATAGGCGTGAGCCACCGCGCCTGGCCAAGCCTTTTGCCACTTAATAAGTTCCCGGTATTAATTTCAGAAATGGGGTATATGAGAGTATTGATAAAGGTATATTGTGGGCTACGTCCTTTACTTTGGACAGCTTACCTTCATGGGAGAATTAGATAATAGAAATCAGGGCTGAGAGGCATTCATTTAATCATCAAACTTCAAATGGATTCCCAGATGGAATTTTCAGCATAACCTAAGCCTGCTTTGGTGACTTCTCACTTCCATCGTATCCTGTCAGTTCCTTGGTTTGTCTGGATGAGGCTGATGGGAATTTTGGCCCCTGACTGCTGATTTCATTTGGTTATTATATGGTACTGAAAATATTTCTGCCTCATGGCTGATTAAGAAGGGGCAGAGGGGCCCTGCCAGGACTGATGTCCCAGCAGTTCTGGCAATTAGCATAGTTAATGAATTTGAGGTGGAGAGGGTATGTGTGTAGCCTTCTTTCATAGCATTAAATTGTCCCCTTATTTTACACCATAGTCTGTGTAGTCATTGGTAGGGAAAGCCAGGGATAGCTGTATTATTTAAATTCATATTTTCCTATGAAACAATCATGTTTTGCAGCAAGTTAAAGTGTGAAGAACATTCATCATAGAAGATTATGGAGGTATAGCAGTAGTGGTAGGTGGGAACTGAGACTTCTATGTGTAGCTATAAGCTGGCTTATGAAAATCTAAGCAAAGAAATGTATGTGTCTGTGGACATAGGAAAAAACTCAGTTTCTCCTATACACTCACAACACAAGCAGCACAGAAAACTTCTGTGACCTCTGGTCAGCGAAATGTGTGGGGATTCTGTCCGCCAGCAACCACTCAGTTCTGCAGAGGACACCAGCTGGGTGTCCTCCAATTCATTTCAATTCTGATACTACTTGAAGATAGTGTCCAATCCCACAGGTTGAAGGTACAATCTCACAAGACTGCCCCCCACTTCTGATCCCCATTGCAAGCCCCAGGATGTTTTACCTGTGCTCCCGACTAACCAACCAGAAAGCAGAATTCCCATAACCCCCTCCTTCGGTTTGATTAACTTGCTAGAAAGACTCACAGAACTAGGGAAGCACATTTACGAGTTTATTATCAAGGATATTACGAAGGATACAGAGAGAGAGACATAGGGTGAGGTTATGTGGGAAGGGGCACAGAGCTTCTATGCCGTCTCTGGGCACGTTACCCTCCAGAAACCACCAAGTATTCCCCTGTTTGGAAGCTCTTCAAACCCACTCCTTTGGATATTTATGGAAGCTTCAGTATATAGCATGATTGATTACATCATTGGACATTGATGATCAGCTTAACTTTCAGCTCCTCTCCCTTCTTCAGTGGTTAGGGGATAGGCTGAAAGTCCCAACCCTCTAATCCTGCCTTTTCTTTCCAGTGACAAGCACCCATCCTGAGGCTACCTAAGGGCTGCCAGGCACTGGTTAATTCATTAGCATATGTAAAGACCAAAAAAAGACATTGCTTTGGATACTCCAAGGATTTTTTTTTTTTTTTTTCCCCCAAGATGGAGTCTCGCTCTGTCACCTAGGCTGGAGTGTAGTGGCGTGATCTCGACTCACTGCAGCCTCCGCCTTCCGGGTTCAAGTGATTCTCCTGCCTCAGCCTCCTGAGTACCTGGGACTGCAGGTGCGCGCCACCACACCTGGCTAATTTTTTTTTTTTTTTGAGACAGAGTCTCCCTCTGTCGCCTGGGCTGGAGTGCAGTGGCTGGATCTCAGCTTACTGCAAGCTCCGCCTCCCAGGTTTATGCCATTCTCCCGCCTCAGCCTCCCGAGTAGCTGGGACTACAGGCACCTGCCACCTCGCCCGGCTAGTTTTTTATATTTTTTTTTTAGTAGAGACGGGGTTTCACCGTGTTAGCCAGGATGGTCTCAATCTCCTGACATTGTGATCCACCCGTCTCAGCCTCCCAAAGTGCTGGGATTACAGGCTTGAGCCACCGCGCCCGGCCTAATTTTTGTATTTTTAGTAGAGACAGGGTTTCACCGTGTTGGCCAGACTGGTCTCTAACTCCTGACCTCAAGTGATCCGCCCCCCTCGATCTCCCAAAGTGCTGGGATTACAGACATGAGCCACCGCGCCCGCCTGGATATTCCAAAGATTTTAAGAGTTGTGTTCCAGGAAATAGGGTTGAAGATCAAACATATATTTTACAATATCACAGTGTATGTATATGATGATACCTGTAGCTGAGATTCTTCAATACATGGAATAACTATAAAGGCAAAAGTCAGGAACCAAAATATATATATATATGATCATTATTGTGCATTGTAGGACCTTTTGGTCTTTTGGCTGGAGGTATTTTAAACAGATCATTAGAAGAATTTAATTAAGAATGTTAAAAGGAAAACTGATCTATTCTATGTTTGGTATCTTGGGTTTTCCCTGCTATGATTTTGCTTATTTTGTGCCATTGTCCCAAATCAGAAAAAGAAAACACTCTTGGGATTAGAAATTGCTCTAATGATTCATTCAGAGGGTTAACTTTTTTGTTTTTGTTTGTTTGAAACGGAGTCTTGCTCTGTTGTCCAGACTGGAGTGCAGTGGTAGGATCTCGACTCACTGCATCTCTGTCTCCCGGGTTCAAGCCATCCTCCTGCCTCAGCTTCCTGAGTAGCTGGGACTACAGGCATGTGCCACCACACCCGGCTAATTTTTACATTTTTAGCAGAGACAGGGTTTTGCCATGTTGGCCAGGCTGGTCTTGAACTCCTGATCTCAGGTGATCTGCCTGCCTCAGCCTCTCACCCAAAGTGCTGGGATTACAGGTGTGAGCCACCACGCACGTCCCAAAAGGTTAACATTTTTAAAAATCAGCTTTTTTTTTGTTTTTTTTAACTAGATTTAGGTTGACTGTTTTCTGCTTGTTTGATTTTTTTCTGTTTGTTCTTCTCTAGGAAGCTATTTTGCCAGCCACTTCATTATGGGAGGAGAGAAGTTTGACTCAGCTCATCCTGAAGGTTACCTGTTTGGAGAGAACAGCGATCTGAACTTTCTGGGGAACAGACCAGTTGCGGTATGGCTGTAATCAGTTTACTCCCACTTGGAGCTTAAGTGCCCAGTTCAAAAAGTGTAACAAAAATACGTTTGCAGTTGCTTGTTCAGCAGTTTGTAGCTTGGTCTGAGTTGAGAGAGACGCACTAGAAGGCAAACTGCAGCCTCCTTGGTTGTATGGGGTCTCTTGTTGCTAGAGGACTGGAAGAGCTCCTGGTGTCTTGTGAGGGAGAGGATGAGTCTCACAAATTAAACTTTCTTGAGGATTCAGATCTCTCCCTAAATGCCACCTCTTCAGGCAGCCCTTTTCCAAGGGCTTACCTTTTTTTTTTCTTCACAGCACTTAACACCAACTTTTTATTGATTTGTCTCTTTCTCTGCTTATTGTCTGCCTCCCCCTTTAGAATGTAAGTTTCATAAGGCAAGAACTGTTTTTACTGTAGTATCCCAAACCTAGAACAAAGCCTGGCACGTAATGTTAAGCCCTTAATAAATGATTGTTGAATGAATGACTGAAAGTTTTTCTTTTGATATGCGAGTTGCTAAGATAATACATTTCTCTCAGTTGTTCCTTCAGTTCATCTCATAAAGTTCTATTGAGCACCTTCTCTGCATCCAGCAGGAGGCTTTGTAATAATAGCTGCCAGATGGCTATTGAGTGGCTACTGTGTGCTAGGAAGGTCCTAGAGACCCCTGTTCCATATGAAGACCACTTGACATAGGACTTATCACTCCATTTTTTTTTTTTTTTGGAGACAGAATCTCGAACTCTTGCCCAGGTTGGAGTGCGGTGGCGCGATCTTGGCTCACTGCAAGCTCTTTCTCCCAGGTTCACGCCATTCTTCTGCCTCAGCCTCCCGAGTAACTGGGACTACAGGCGCCCACCACCATGCTCGGCTAATTTTTTGTATTTTTGGTAGAGATGAGTTTCACCATTTTTTAGCCAGGATGGTCTCGATCTCCTGGCCTCGTGATCCACCCACCTCAGCCTCCCAAAGTGCTGGGTTTACAGGCGGGAGCCACTGCACCTGGCTATCACTTCATTTTATAAGCAAGAGAACTGAGGTGTTCAGAGAGATGAATAATGATAGAAGCTAGGAAGTGCACACTATGTTCTAAGCACTGTTCTAAGGGTTTTATATACATTTTTCTCAAAGTCATATAACTAGGTTTGCCTGGTCACACATCAATAATCTTTCCAGTGCTCCTCACTGCCTTGAAATATTCTGCCTTCCCCAAGAAACTCCCAGTTTGGTGGAGCAGACAAAACACGGAAACAGAAAATGTTTAAATAACAATAAAGATCAGAAGTGATTGAATTTGGTGGGAATTGAGAGTGGGAGAAGACAATGGCAAGGGCAGGTTGCTTCAGTGTTATGCTGGGAAGAGGTGCAGGGAGTTGAACTGGCCTTTGAAAAATGGTGGGTTGGATGAGGCCTTTCCAGGGGTACAGCACAGCCCAGGCCTTAGAGCATTCAAGTTGTTGAATTGACAAACATTTACCAAGCAACTACTGTGTGTCAGGTACTGTGATAGGTGTTGTGGATACAGAGCTGAAATGAGCATGGTTTGTTCTTCCCTGGAACAAATACGGAAACCAGTCTGGCCCGATGGGAAAGGTGGGCCGGGCGCAGTGGCTCACGCCTGTAATCCCAGCACTTTGGGAGGCCGAGGCGGACAGATCACCTGAGGTTGGGAGTCTGAGACCAGCCTGGCCAACATGGCGAAACCCCATCTCTACTAAAAACACAAAAATTAGCCCGGGGTGGTGGCACATCCCTATAATCCCAGCTGCTCCAGAGATTGAAGCAGGAGAATCGCTTGAACCCGGGAGGTGCAGGTTGCAGTGAGCTGAAGTTGCCCCACTGCACTCCAGCCTAGGGGACAGAGTGAGACTCTGTTTAAAAAAACAAGGTCAAGAGATTGAGACCATCCTGGCTAACATGGTGAAACCCCATCTCTACTAAAAATACAAAAATTAGCTGGGTGTGGTGGTGTGCGCCTGTAGTCCCAGCTACTCGGGAGGCTGAGGCGGGAGAATCGCTTGAACCCAGGAGGAGGAGCTTGCAGTGAGCCGAGATCACTCTTTTCTACTCCAGCCTGGGCAACAGAGTGAGACTCCATCTCAAAAAAACAAAAACAAAACCGAAAATGCCCTTTCTTCTATTAATAACATGAACTTGATGTTTGCATCTGTTTCTTTTTCCTTTCATCTGATGTAAAGATAGTTTATATATTTAAAAAAGTTTTGGCCTTTTCAGTCCATAAAGATGATATAAAAATAAGTAAATCAGGGATGTCCAATCTTTTGGGTTCCCTGGGCCACATTGGAAGAAGAGGAATTGTCACATTGGGCCACACACGAAATACACTAGCAGTAACAATGGCTGATGAGCTTAAAAAAAAAAATTGCAAAAAAATCTTTTTTTTTTTTTTGAGATGGAGTCTCGCTCTGTCTCCCAGGCTGGAGTGCAGTGGCCGGATCTTGGCTCACTGCAAGCTCCGCCTCCCGGGTTTACGCCATTCTCCTGCCTCAGCCTCCTGAGTAGCTGGGACTACAGGCGCCCGCCACCTCACCTGGCTAGATTTTTTGTATTTTTTTAGTAGAGACGGGGTTTCACCGTGTTAGCCAGGATGGTCTTGATCTCCTGACCTCGTGATCCGCCTGTCTCGGCCTCCCAAAGTGCTGGGATTACAGGCTTGAGCCACCGCGCCCAGTCGCAAAAATATCTTACAATGTTTTAAGAAAGTTTACGAGTTTCTGTTGGGCCACATTAAAAGCCGTCTACCCTTGGGCCGCAGGTTGGACAAGCTTGAAGTAAATTCTGCTTTAGGTTCAACTTGCAATTTATGTTGTCTGGCAAACTTTTCCCAAGTTTGCCTGTGCCGACCTATGAATGTCTGAGCTCTTCCTGAAATGCTGGGTAGCAGCCTTGACCTTAAAGTTGAGGCTTTTTCCCAAAGAAGATCAAGTTGGGCACAGTGGCATGTGCCTGTGGTCCCAGCTACTCAGGAGGCTGAGGCTGAGATGGGAGGATCACCTGAGCCCAGGAGAATTCGAGTCCAGTTGGAGCAACATAGCAAGACCCCCATCTTAATCAATCAATCAGTAAATGCCACTTTAAAAAAAAAGGGGACATCAACATTGGAGTTTTTGTTGTTGCTTTTGTGTAGTAATCATTAAGTATGTTTAATGTTGCACAGAGCAAATGAATTTTTTTTTTTTTTTTTTGAGACAGAGTCTCACTCTGTTGCCCAAGCTGGAGTGCGGTGGCATGATCTTGGCTCACTGCAACCACAGTCTCCCAGGCTCAAGTGATTTTCCTGCCTCAGCCTCCTGAGTAGCTGGGATTACAGGCGCCTGCCACCACACCTGGCTAATTTTTGTATTTTTTTAATAGAGATGGGGTCTCACCATGTTGGCCAGGTTGATCTTGAACTCCTGACCTCAGGTGATCCACCCATCTCGGCCTCCCAAAGTGCTAGGATTACAGGTGTGAGCCACCGTGCTGGTGAATGTTTTTAAAAGACATAATCTTATATTAGGAAAGCAAATCAGAGTAACTTCATATAGCTACATAAAAATGTAGTATAGAGAATAAATGCAGTATGTTTTTCTTTTCTTTTCCCCGTAGGTTATTTGATAATAATAATAATGGCTAACATTTGAACACCTAGTTTTTGCCAGGGCTGATTGTTCTAAGCTTTTCTTCTGTGTTATCTCATTTTGTCCTCACATCATAATGAGAAAGGTCCTCGTTCAACAGGTGAAGAACATGTGGCACACAGAGTTTAAAGACTGCACAGCCTGTCAGGGATCAGGATTGGAACCTAGCCGTCTGGCTTCAGAGCCTGATCCACTCTGCCATTTTGGCTAATTAGGCCTGGTGTACTCAGGAACTCTGCCCACAACCTGTTTGTGAGTCCATTGTGTAGATCTTCAAGTGCAATTTCTGAAATATTGATATCTGAAAGTGGAATGAGGCCAGCACAGTGGCTCACGCCTGTAGTCCCAGCTGCTCAAGAGGCCGAGGTCCATGGATCTCTTGAGCCTAGAAATTGAAAACCAGCCAGGGCAACATAGCGAGACTCTTGTCTCTACAAAATATAAAATAAAAAAAATTAGCCAGGCATGGTGGTGCATGCCTCTAGTCCCAGCTACTCAGGAGGCTGAGGTGGGAGGATTGCTTGAGCCCAAGATGCGAAGGCTTCAGTGAGCTATGATCACTGCAGCCTGGGCAACAGAACAGGAACCTGTCTCAATAAATAAATAAATGAATAAAAGTAGAGGAGTGGCAGTGATATGTTCTCTTGGAGCGCCTCTTCAGAGTTCATGTTCCATGTGTAATTCCATCTGCTGAGCTGACCTCTGGGTTTTGCCATTACTGCACAACATGCTTGTTTAGGGGAAGGCCCAGAGATTGAAGATTGACGTGTAGCTTGAGTTCTAAACAGCTGACTTCCACTCTCTAGCAAAAGATCTTGGGTGTCAGCACATGAGTGTTAGGTTACAGGGGAACAAGAAAGAGAACAACCTTTTAAAGCCATCCAGCAGCATGCAGTAAGAGCGGCTCCTCTTTGCAGAGAGAATGAATATGGGCAGTGAAATATGTTAAAATTAATTGTTATATTAAGGTATAAATGCCATAGACTTCCTGACTTCTGCAGTTTCCTGTCATTTCTGAATGAGCAGACTAAAAAGTGTATCATTTGACTGAGCTGTACTTCGCACCACAGATCTACCACTTAGGATAACCCATCAAAGCCATTTTTTTTTTTCCTCTAGAGATAGGGTCTTGCTCTGTCGTCCAGGCTGGAGTGCAGTGGCGTGATCATAACTCACTGCAGCCTCAAACTCCTGGGCTCAAATGATCTGCCTGCCTCAGTCTCCTGAGTGGTGGGGAATAAAGGTGCATGCTACTACACTGGGCTAATTTAAAAAATTTTTTTGTAGAGACAGGGTCTTGCTTTATTGCCCAGGCCGATCTCAATCTCCTGGCTTCAAGCAGTCCTCCTGCCTCAGCCTTCCAAAGTTTTGGGATTGCAGGTGTGAGCCACCAAGCCCGGCCCAAAGCCAAATTTATTATCAAGTCTTAAGGGTCAGATTTTTTAATCAGTTATTTTATTTATTTATTTATTTATTTATTTTTATTTATTATACTTTATGTTCTAGGGTACATGTGCACAACCTGCAGGTTTGTTACATATGTGTAAAGAAACTAGAGTGTATGAATATATAGAAAGATGGTGGAAGAGAGTTGGAATCTAGATAGCAAGTTTTATTTATATCTTACCATTAAACTCTTTGCAACCTTGGCAAATGTATCACTCAGGCGCTCAAATTACCTGCTTGTAACATGGAGATAGCTCTGACTTTAGGATAATGTAATGCTTGGAAGATTCCTTGGAATTGCTGGACAAAAAGCAGCATGCAGCAATGTTAGCTATACTTGCTACCTTTCCAGTTGGTTCTTTCTACAGCTACTTGTCGTTCTACGTAGAGGGATCTTCACTGTTTTGTTTGTTTGTTTTTTGAGGCAAGGTTCACTCTTGTTGCCCAGGCTAGAGTGCAATGGTGTGATCTCAGGATCTCGGCTCACTGCAATCAGCTCACTGCAATTGGCTCACTCCAGCCTGGGCAACAAGAGTGAACCACCATACCCAGGTAATTTTTTGTATTTTTAGTAGAGACAGAGTTTCACTATTTTGTTCCAGGCTGGTCTCGAACTCCTGACCTCAGGCAGTCCACCTGCCTCGGCCTCCCAAAGTGCTAGGATTACAGGCATGAGCCACCTTGCCCGGCCTCTTCACTGGTTTTTAAATACTGTCTTAAGTAGTAAATTGGGCTTCCGAAGGTCTTTCTGCTCTGGTCCCCTATATAAAGGAACTAAATTGTCTGTAAATCAGTTTTAAAATGTTAAATAAAGACCATCCCTTCCCTTTTTAGGTGGTGGAAGAACTGGTGTTGCTTTTCTGCTCCTTTATTGAGTTAGATCTTGTTTTGTTGGGATAATTACTGCCAAAACTCTTAAGTTATTAGAGGCTTAGAAATTAGTCAAGTAATGCCTTGACTCCTACCTGCCCTTTTTTTTCCTTTTGAGACAAGGTCTTGCCCTGTTGCCCAAGCTGAGGTACAGTGGCACAACTACAGCTCACTGCAGCCTTGACTTCCTAGGCTTAAGTGATCCTCCCACCTCAGATTCTCCAGTAGCTGGGACTACAAGCACGCACCACCACGCCTGGCTTTTAAAAAAAAAAACTTTTTATAGATAGAATGTCTTACTGTATAGCCCAGGCTGGTCTCTAACTCCTTTGCTCAAGTAGTCTTCCTGCCTTGGCCTCCCAGAGTGCTGGGATTATAGCTATAAGCCACTATGCCCCACCTCTACCTGCCTTTTTTTTTTTTTTTTTTGAGACGGAGTCTTGCTCTGTCGCCCAGGCTGGAGTGCAGTGGCCGGATCTCAGCTCACTGCAAGCTCCGCCTCCCAGGTTCACGCCATTCTCCTGCCTCAGCCTCCCGAGTAGCTGGAACTACAGGCGCCCGCCACCTCACCCAGCTAGTTTTTTTGTATTTTTTAGTAGAGACGGGGTTTCACTGTGTTAGCCAGGATGATCTCGATCTCCTGACCTCATGATCTGCCGTCTCGGCCTCCCAAAGTGCTGGGATTACAGGCTTGAGCCACCGCGCCCGGCCTCTACCTGCCTTTTGTAGACAGGATTTCAAACCGCTCCTCTCATTTTATTTTATTTTATTCATTCATTCATTCATTCATTCATTCATTCATTCATTCATTCATTTTTGAGACAGAGTCTCACTCTGTCACCTAGGCTGGAGTGCAGTGGCCAGATCTCAGCTCACTGCAAGTTCCGCCTCCTGGGTTTATGCCATTCTCCTGCCTCAGCCTCCCGTGTAGCTGGGACTACAGGCGCCCGCCACCTCGCCCGGCTAGTTTTTTTGTATTTTTTAGTAGAGACGAGGTTTTACCGTGTTAGCCAGGATGGTCTCGATCTCCTGACCTCGTGATCCGCCCGTCTTGGTCTCCCAAAGTGCTGGGATTACAGGCTTGAGCCACCGCGCCCAGCCCGGTCCTCTCGTTTTATAAGGAAAGTAGTTGAGTTTTAGCCTAGCTCCTAATAGTCTGTATCCTCTTGTGTGTTCTGTAGCTGGGCCCCATTGACACAGTTTCTTCTTCCTCATGCTCCCTGCAACCAGGGCTACACAGCTGGCATTATTATTTTTGTTTATTTATTCATTTATTTAGAGATGGAGTCTTGCTCTGTCGCCAGGCTAGAGTGCAGTGGCACAATCTTGGCTCACTGCAACCTCTGCCCCCCAGGTTCAAACGATTCTCTTGCTTCAGCCTCCGGAGTAGCTGGGACTACAAGCATGCCCACCACGCTCAGTTAATTTTTGTATTTTTAGTAGAGACGGGGTTTCACCATCTTGACCAGGATGGTCTCAATCTCTTGACCTCGTGATCCACCCACCTCGGCCTCCCAAAGGGCTGAGCTACCACACTCAGCCACTGGCATTACTTTAAGAACTAAAATGTGCCAGGCATGGCGGCTTATCCCTATTCCCAGCACTTTGGGAGGCTGAGGCGGGAGGATCACTTGAGGTCAGAAGTTTGGGACCAGCCTGAGCAACATAGCAAAACCCTGACTCTACAACAACAACAAAATTAGCCAGGGGTGGTGGTACACACCTATATTCCTAGCTACTTGGGTGGCTGAGGCTAGAGGATTGCTTGAGCCCACGAGGTCAAAGCTGCAGTGAGCTATGATTTGTGCCACTGCATTCTAGCCTGGGCGACAGAGCATGACCCTGTCAAAAAAAAAAAAAAAAAAGAAAGAGAAGAGAGAAGAGAAGAGAAAAAGGAAAGGAGGGAGGAAGGAAGGAGGCTGAGCACGGTGGCTCACGCCTGTAACCCCAGCACTTTGGGAGGCCAAGGCAGGTGGATCACTTGAGGTCAGGAGATCAAGACCAGCCTGGCCAACATGGTGAAACCCTGCCTCTACTAAAAATACAAAAATTAGCTGGGCGTGGTGGCGGGTGCTTGTAATCCCAGCTACTAGGGAGGTGGGGCAGGATAATCGCTTGAACCCAGGATGCAGAGGTTTCAGTGAGCTGAGATCGCACCACTGTACTCCAGCCTGGGTAATAGACTGAGACACAGTCTCGAAAGAAAAGAAATAAGATGCATACAGTGTACTTTTCTTCTTTCTCTAGTATAGATATACCAAAAGTTGTACTCAAATCCAGTTTCTGTAAATTGAACCCTTTTATCACATGTGTCAGGAAGAGCAAGTTATTTAAAGGAACTTGATAGTATATCCATTTGTGACATACAGTTTTGCATATATAGAGCTTTGTGGCAAAAAAGAGAATATGATTCTGTTAGTCCTGGTGCTATTCATTCATTTAACAAATATTTATGAGTCAGATACTGTGCTGGGAACTAGGAATGCAGAGATGAAAAGACAGGACCCCTGACCTGAAGATGCTTGCTGCAGAGTGGGGCAACTGATGTGCCCCCACTGCGAGGTACTGTGCTATCACGAGAGAGGACCAGAGTGTCCCTGGAGCACAGAGCATTGGGGATGCCCTCTCTCCAGGGTAGGGGCTTCTGGGAGGTGACTCCTTTAACCTGGAGGGATAACTAGGATTTCCCAGGTAGGGGAGATGAGGAGAGATGTCTGAAGCAGAATTAATGAATAAGCAATACAAGGAAGTATAAAGACACAAAAGTGTGCTTTTGGTGCTCAGAGTGGTGAGTAGTCAATAAGGATTGGACTGTGAGGGATGCTGGATGGAGTTGAGGCTAGAAAGACAAATTGGATTCCTATCTGAAGAGCCTTGAATATTATATTAAGAAGTTTTTATGGGCCAGGCGTGGTGGCTCACACCTGTAATCCCAGCACTTTGGGAGGCCGAGGCGGGCAGATTACGAGGTCAGGAGATCGAGACCATCCTGGCTAACACGGTGAAACCCCGTCGCTACTAAAAATACAAAAAATTAGCCAGGCATGGTGGCAGGCGCCTGTAGTCCCAGCTACTCAGGAGGCTGGGGCAGGAGAATGGCGTGAACCCAGGAGGCGGAGCTTGCAGTGAGATTGCACCTCTGCACTCCAGCCTCAGCAGCGACAGAGCATGGCCTCCATCTCAAAAAAACAAACAAACAAAAAAACCTTTTTACAGACCAGGAGTGGTGGGTCACGCTTGTAATCCCAGCACTTTGGGAGGCTGAGGCAGGGAGGTCACCTTAGGTCAGGAGTTTAAGACCAGCCTGACCATGAAACCCCGTCTCCACAAAAATACAAAAATTAGCCAGGCATGATGGCGGGTTCCCGTAATCCCAACTACTCGGGAGGCTGAGGCAAGAGAATCGCTTGAACCCAGGAGGCAGGGGTTGCAGTGAGCCGAGATTGTGCCATTGCACTCCAGCCTGGGTGACAAGAGTGAGACTCCATCTCAAAAAAAAAAATTTTTTTTTTTACTTTTCCTTCTATGGCAGTAGAGGTCATAGTCATGAATGGCTTTGCTACTGACTGACTTTGTCGTGTTGGTTAAGGTGCTGGCCAATCAGTGAGCCTCAGTTTCCCCATCTATAAAATTACCTTGCAGGAATATTTTAAGGACTGAAAAAATGATGGCGGGACTTGATGGCTCACACCTGTAGTCCCAGCACTTTGGGAGGCTGAGGTGGGTGGATTTCTTGAGGCCAGGAGTTTGAGACCAGCCTGGCCAACATGGTGAAATCCTGTCTCTACTAAAAATACAAAAATTAGCTGGGCATGGTGGTGCATGCCTGTAATCCCAGCCACTTGGGAGGCTGAGGCATAAGAATTGCTTGACCCCAGAAGGCGGAGGTTGCAGCGAGCCGAGATCATGCCACTGCATTCCAGCCTGGGCTGGAAGAGACCCTCTCTCAAAAAAAAAAAAAAAGATAACTATTACAATCTAATTTGCATTTTAGAAAATTAACTCTATAAATTAATTCACAGTGTAGGTAATGAATCAGAAAGACAGGAAATAAGAAGACCAGTTAGGAAGTAATTTATTTTAAGAAAAAATATATGAAATACCTGAATAGGATTAACAGCATTGCAAATAAACATGGTGCAGACTTTCTACCCTAGAACCATGGACCAGTTTGTAACCTTGCAGGGAAGCCCCCAGGGCTGATGATCGTTGCTGTGACTTATTTGAAGCCTTGATTGGCCACATTTTGGTACTATGCCAAGGCTGAGCTGCTTCCTCCAACCCCTGGTGAGATCCCTAGAACTATTCAGAGCCTGAAAAAAAATAGTATTGCTCTAATAGCTCACAGTTAAGGAAGCTTTGCTGAATGATGTGGTGGCCACTGAGGTGTGGACGTGATTTTATGTCAGAGAGCTCATAGACAAGTGTGGCATCATTGCTGTAACCTTTGAAGACCCATCTTTAACATCTGATTTCATCTGATTTATGACTTGTGTGTTCTTGGACCATGTGTGATCAGACTAAAATAAGATGTGTCTAAAAAACAGTAAAATAAAATGAATACAGTGCAGATTAGAGAATTGTAGGCAGTGTGAGTTAAGGCAAAGGATACTCTAAGGAACAGCCTCTGTGAGAGGCCACCACTTACCCCAGATGCTGTGCACGTGTTATGTTTGGAGATTTATTTGTGCCCTGGACTTGGAGTAACTGGCCTAATAGGTCACAGAACAAGGACCCTGGCATTTACTGCCCTACAGGCCTAAAGCCCGTGGTGGGATCAGGCATCTTTCTCCTGCACACTCATGCACGTGTGTGTGTGTGTGTGTGTGTGTGTGTGAGAGAGAGAGAGAGAGAAACGGAGATTGGGTTATTTGCCTTTTGCATGCTACCTTCTTTCCTTCTTTCTTCTTTTATAGTTGTACTACAATTGTTTCTGTCCTTTAGCCTGGAAATATTGATTACATTTTTAGCTGTGCATACCCTTTGGCCCAACTGTTTCACCTCTCTGAATCTCTCCTACAGAAATATTTTGAAGAGTGTGAAATGATTCCTATTTACAATGTATATTGTAGCATTACTTGTAGTAGTGCAAAATTAGAAAATATCTAATTGCCATTATAGTGGAATGGTTAAATAAATTATAATGTGCCTATGCCATGAACTGTTATTCAGCAAAAATGAGATGGATCTGTGTCCACTGAGATGACAATATGTCCACAACCACATCACTTACTGAATAAAGCAAGTTGCAGTATATAATGTAGAGTCTAATTTCATTTCGGATAAAAATAATATATATGCACATGTGTGCATTTATGTACGTATACTTATAGCTATAAAAATATACTATTATAATGCATTTTGAACTGTTACAGTGGTAACTCTTGGGATATATCAAGAAGGGGGGTATTCACTTCTTAATTCATATTCTTTACTAAAATTTTCTTTATATTTTTTTGAGAAATAAGCTTGTTCCTACACCCAGGCTGGAGTACAGTGGTGCAATCATAGCTCACTGTAACTGTAACCTGGAACTCCTGGGCTCAAGCAATCCTCCTGCCTCAGCCTTCCTGGTAGCTGGGACTACAGATGCATGACACCATGCACAGCTAATTTAAAACTTTTTCTTTTTCTTTTCTTTTTTTGTTAGAGACCAGGATCTCACTATGTTGCCAAGGCTGGTCTTGAACTCTTGGGCTCAAACAATCCTTCTGCCTTGGCCTCCCAAAGTGCTGGGATTACAGGTGTGAGCCACTGTGCCTGACTCTTCATATTCTTCTATGTTGTTTGAATTTTTTTCAGTGAACATGTTTTCATTTTTAAATGAAAAATATTTTAATTTTCTTTAAAAATAGAGGTGGGAATACTTCTAAGTGGAGGAAGGAAATAGGTTTAGAAGAATATTTAGAAGTAGGAAAATTAAGAGAGTTCGCAAAATAATGATTTTAATTTTTTAGTGAACTACAGGAAAGGTAGGGTCTGCTCAGTGGGGTTGGGATGTGTGCCAGGAAGTGTCTGGGGGCTTGTGGAGAAAGACGGAAAACCAGAGTAAGCATGGGGAGGAGCAGAGCCAGGGAGCTCGGTCCTCTTGATGCCAACATGAAGTAATTCACCTTTAGAAACATTTGATTCGAAATGGTATGAGATTCAGTGTGGATGTGGCCTGCTTTTCAGCAACCTGACAGTACAAGAACTAGAGGATGAATATTCATACTTTTAAAATGGTTTAGAGCTTTAAAGAGTTTCACTTAAGGCATTCTTATAATACATGTCTCCCTACTTCCAGGCCCTCCCCAGGGGTGACCACCCTGCTCATCAGACATTGTTGTACAGTCTCCAGAACTCCTTTCATCTCACAAAACAAACTCTCTCCCTATTGGACACTGACTTCTCATTTCCCTCTCCTACCAGCCCCTGGCCTCCACCATTCTGTTTTCTGCCTCTATGAGTTTGACTACTCTAGGTACCTCATATGAGTTGAATCATAGAATATTTGTTCTTTTGTAACTGGCTTATTTCGCTTGGCATGTCCTTGGTTCATCCATGTTGTAGCATGTGTCAGAATTTCCTTTTTAAGGCTGAATAATATTCCATTATATAGATACACTGTATATCCATTCATCCATCAATAGACACTTGGGTTGCTTCTGCCTTTTGGCTATTGGGCTAGGGAAAAAATGCCTAGTTTTTTGTTTTTATGACGAGACGGAGCCTCGCTCTGTCTCCCAGGCTGGAGTGGAGTGGCGCGATCTTGGCTCACTGCAAGCTCCGCCTCCCAGGTTCACGGCATTCTCCTGCCTCAGCCTCCCAAGTAGCTGGAACTACAGGTGCCTGCCACTATCCCTGGCTAATTTTTTTTTTTGTATTTTTAGTAGAGACGGGGTTTCACCGTGTTAGCCAGGATGGTCTCGATCTGCTGACCTCGTGATCCGCCTGCCTCGGCCTCCCAAAGTGCTGGGATTACAGGCGTGAGCCACCGCACCCGGCCTGAAGTGCCTAGTTTTATGAAATTATATAGGCTTATTGTAGGTTCAGTTTTGAAATTTAACTTGTTTTTATGTTCTTATAAAAAAAAGGTTTATTCCATTTATATTACTTTATGTCCTTAATAAAGATGAGGACATTATTTCAAATGCCCCCTTCTAGGGAAAGTAGCTCCCAGTCACTTAATAAATGAATACTGAATACACAAAGACTATTTTGCTGTGTATAGGTACCATCATAGTCATATTTTCAAATACCAAGAAAGTATAACCAGATTGTAGATTTTATTCAAGAGTTAGTTTTAACTCTCTCATGATTCCAGAGATGACATGAAAAAAACTGGTTGCTTTTATAGAGAATAGTATAGGGTTGCGTTTTTTTAGGTATATAAGAGCATAAAATATGAGGCCTAACAGTATGTGGAAGGTTAACTATACCTTTGGAAAATAGGTAGCAAAAGAAAGAGAACTTTGGAAAACTATTAACTAATAGGTCCAGGCATTTGCTTCATGGCCCTATAAAGGGGATTTTATGGGGCTTCTGTTCCAGGAGTTTCCTGCCCTGAGACCTCTGTTTTATGGAGTTGGATTTCTGTGGTAGGTGGATCTTCAGAGGGACAGGAGTCTCAGTAGCTTGAGCAGGTGGCAGTGGGATGGAGGCCAGTGAGCTGCGTCACCAAGTACAGTCACATTTCACGCTAAGATCACCAGTGATAAAAGGGGCACTCCCAGAGAAGTTGAATCAGTGTTTATACCAATTAGTATTGATATGGCTGTTCCTGCCAGCTGTTCTTTTTTTTTTTTTTTAACTTTCTGTTTTGAATACAAAAACAGCTGCTTTTGGCTGGGCACAGTGGCTCACATCTATAATTCCAGCACTTTGGGAGGCCAAAGTGGGAGGATCACTTGAGCCCAGGAGTTCAAGACCAGCCTGGGCAACATAGTGAGACCCTCTCTACAAAAAATAAAGGAAATAGGCTATGTATGATGGAGTGTGCCTGTAGTCCCAGCTATTCAAGAGGCTGAGGTGGAAGGATCACTTGAGCCTGGGAGGTTGAGGCCACAGTGAGCTGTGATCAAGCCACTGCACTCTAGCCAAAACCAATTTGAAATATAAGTGCACTGGGAGAAGGAGGAAGAGAAAGTAGAGGAAGGAATAGTTTCTTCTTTGTTCATGTTTTAATCTGGTCTCTGTACTAGTTGAGAAGATAGTTTTCTTTAAAGATCATTACATGTTGCCAACTTTGATCTTCTTTCCCCTCTCTGTTACACAAATCACTGACTGACTGCCTCACTCCTTCTTTCCCTCAATCATTTACATTCCGTTGAATACCCATTGTCCTCCAGGCTGATGTTAGACGCTAGAAATACCGATGAAATGCAATCCCTGCCTGAAGGAGTTGTACAGCTAGGAAACATGAACACGTCGGAGGAAGGCCCATGAGCAGAGGCACAGAGACATCTAACCAACAAGTGGTCTGTGCATGCAGATGATTCTGCATAAGCAGGTATAGCGTCCAGAGGGTGGGAGGAGACTTCGCAAGAGATAAGGCTGAGATGCCAGGCCTGGACCGAGGGGTCTGGTATGCCTCCCTGTGAGCTTCGGATTTTTGTCCTGTAGGTGTGGGGAACTACTAATGGGCTTTAAACTGGAGCTCACAGAAGACACATTTTAAAAGATCTCTCAGATGAAATGTGGAAGGTAGAGAGTCATGAGAATGGATACAGGGTAAACCAGTTGTCCAAATGAGATTTGATGGAGGTTTGACCTCAGGCTGCAGTAGGAATGAAGAGGACACTGATGCATAAGGCAGAACCTATGCTGGTAACCAATGTGGGACAGAATCTGGGGTGTGGTAATTAGAGTATGTTCAGGCCCCTGCAAAGGACACAGCCCAGCAGTGCTAGTGGATTTTCCCACTTTATGTGGCAGACCCATTCTCGTGGAGTAGACGCTAAGCCTTTTGAACTTTTCCTCTAAAGACCTCTGTGGCAGTTCTGGAATCATTTAGTGTGGTGCATCATTTTTCCAGGCTCCCAAGAACCCCCATCCCCCAGCACATATCAGACCCAAGGCTCTTGCCAAGATGTTTATTCTGTGTCATAAGAGAATGTCCCCATATCAACAGGCTCTCCCTCATCCAACTTTCTATTCCAACACCGTCAGGAACCCATCCCACACATCCTCCAGGTCCTGCTAATGCCTTTGTTGGCCAGTTGCCAAGCACCTCTGGCATGATAAGTCCCCTCCTCTCTTTGCAGGTCCAGCAGGCCCCAGTTGAGTGATACTCAGATAATGGCCCTAATTATGGTTGGGTGACCAGGAAGGAAGGTGGGGGCAGATTCTCTGTAGGGTAAGCATTGTCTTGTAAGGTACTCAACTCATTTGAGACCTCTGTGTAATCATAAGGGCTGGAGGAGCAGGTTCTTCCCATCTTCAAGGGAGAGGGAGTGGGCTATTTGCAAGCCTAGGAAATCTGGGGTTCATGTTCCTCAAATAAATATACACAGACATTCCCATCTCAAGTCTTAAGAGTTCACTCCTTCCCTACCAGGGCCTGAATCTGGCACAGTAGACTAGTATAGGCTGAAAGTTAATCTTTCTTTTTGATTCTGCCACTCTTTTTTTTTTTTTTTTTGAGACAGAGTCTCACTCTGTCGCCCAGGCTGGAGTGCAGTGGCCAGATCTCAGCTCACTACAAGCTCCGCCTCCCGGGTTTACGCCATTCTCCTGCTACAGGCGCCCGCCACCTCGCCTGGCTAGTTTTTTGTATTTTTTAGTAGAGACGGGGTTTCACCGTTTTAGCTAGGATGGTCTCGATCTCCTGACCTCGTGATCCGCCCGTCTCGGCCTCCCAAAGTGCTGGGATTACAGGCTTGAGCCACCGCACCCGGCCCGATTCTGCCACTCTTAAAATTAGGTCTTGTGCCTGTGGGAAATGATTGTCTTTAAATGCTGCCAAAGTAGCCTGGCATGGTGGCACATCTGTAATCCCAGCACTTGGGAGGCTGAGGTGGGAGGATGGCTTGAGACAGGAATTTGAGGCTGCAGTGAACTATGTTCACACCACTGCACTCCAAGCCTGGGTGCCACATTGAGACCCTATCTCAAATAAATTAATAAATAAGTAAAAGTTGCCAAAGGAAGCTTACTGACTATCGTAGCTGGCTTTATTTCTTTATTTTTAGTTTTTCTTATAAAGATGGAGTCTCGCTATGTTGCCCAGGGTGGTCTCAAATTCCTGGCCTCAAGTGATCTTCCCGCCTCAGCCTTCCAAATTTCTGGGATTACAGGCATGAGCCACCACATCCAGCCTCATAGTTGGCTTTACATTTTTTATTGCTGCACCTGAATCTCATTTTCCCTTTTCAATGAACCAGTCCTCTTAATAACAGTCACCCAATTTCACAGTCCTTACTGTAACTGTTTCTCCCATACCTCCTGTACCAAAGACATCAGATTAGCCTGGATATTATACAGCCCCGTGTCTCCTGTTCCCCTTCCCCACAGGGGAATGTCTGTAATATGCTGGGGACCATCCACATTCCACCCACCTCAGTGATGGGTCCTCATTGCCGTCTGGCTGGTGGGTGATCCACCCCCAAATTCCATCCATAGACAACATCTGATACCAACTGGTTTAGGTTGGGTTCTCTGGGAGCAAAGCCTAAGATTGAGATCTTTGTGAAAGCTATTTATGGAGGGAATGCTCTCTAGAGATGAGGAAGACAGATGGGGCAGTGGAGCAAAACCAAACATGAGTGCGGTCTTAGCCAAGACCCGTTTTGGCCTGGTCCCACGGGAAAGCTTTGGAGTACAGCTTGTACCACAGAGTTGCTTCATCTCAAGGTAAAGGGGCCAGCTTTTTGTACAGCCCTGTCAATCAGTCACTGACTGTTGGTGGCTGCCCTGGAGTGAGAGAGGGAATCAGGAAGACTCTCTTGGATCAGGTGGCTCTGGTTCCCAGTTCTTGGAGAAGGGGTAGCTATGGCTGTTTGTAGCCAACACTCTCCACAGTAGGGGTACAGAGACCTGGGGAGGGGATTGGGAAAGGTTGGGACGCCAGCACATGACTATACTCCCATACATACTTCGGCCCTTGCTTTTTAATTTAATGGTATATCATATTGGAGATCATTCTAGATTCATTTACCTAGGGCTGACTTGTCCTCTTTAAAAGTACTTATTGAGGTATAACATACACACAGAAAGATGACAAGTCATCCATGCACAGTTGATTTTCAAAGTGAGCCCTCCGCTGTGGCCAGCATTCAGATCAAGAAGTAGCACATGGCTGGCACCCCCAGAAGCTCCCCTTCTGCCCCTTTCCTGTCATTACCTCTAGCCTAAGGTAACCGCAATCCTAACTTCTGCCCTGGTTTGAACTTTATATAAGTGGAACTGTGTTCAATGTGCTCTTTAATGTCTGGCTCCTTTCACTCAGCATCTTTGTGACATTTATTTATCTCATGGTAGCTTAGCCCAGGAGGGTCCTTGGCTTTGCTCAGGAAATAATTTAAGAGAGTGGTGGAAGAAAACAGCTTGATTGAGGTGGCAGTGTTACAGCTCCATGACTGCTCCTGCAGAGCAGGGCTACCCAAACGCAGTGTGTTGAGAGTAGCAGCTCAGAGCAGGTTTGTAATCATATTTATACCCACTTTTAATTACGTGCAAATTAAGGGACAAATTATGTAGAAATTTCTAGAAGAATAGTACCTTCTGGGTCATTGGGTTGTTGCCATGGAAAGGGGTGGTAACTTCCAGATGTTGCCATGGCAATAGTAAACTGACATGGCACACACTGACTGACAGGTACAGGAGGTACGGGCTATCTTATGGAAAGCTGCTTCTGCCCAGTCCCTGTTTCAGCTTGTCCTCAATTTAGTCCAATGTCCGAGCCCCACCTCTGGAGTTGAGTCTCACTTCCTGAGTCAAGTCCTGCATCCCCTACCTCAATGGTGTACAGCAACAAGAAGGAACAAACTATTCCTGTGCTGTGTATGGTTCATTTCCATTGCTGTATAGTATTTCATTGTGTGAATACACCATTATTTATCCACTCTGTTGTTTGCGGGCATTGAGCTTTTTTGGGCATTTTGGCTATTACACATAGTGCTGCTATGAACGTTCTATTATTACGTGCATTTTGTTGCATATATGTGTGCATACCTGTTAAGGCTATAGCTAGGAGAATTGCTGAGTCATAGAATATGCTGTAGTAGATACCGCTAACCACTTTTCAAAGTGATTGTACCAATTTTTTTTTCCCACTAGCAGTGTTTAGAATTCCCAGCACCTAGTATTTTACATCTTTTTAATCTTAGCCAGTGTGGTAGGTTTGTAGAATTTATTTTCATTTTCCCAATAACCGATGAAATTGGAGAGACAGGTGATCTCCTGGTTACATGATATCTGGAAAAAGATCTAGGGGTCTAAATGCTTTTCATACCAACTTTCCCAGTCTCCTTTTTCCAGCCTTAGTATACCTCACTTTTAGGAGGACCCACACCTCCATTTCCTAAGCCTGTCTCCCATTCCCTCTGCTCTTGTGGGTTTTTTTGTTTGTTTTTTTTGTTTTGTTTTGTTTTTGAGACAGAGTCTTGCTCTGTTTCTCAGGCTGGAGTGCAGTGGTGCCATCTCAGCTCACTGCAAGCTCCACCTCCTGAGTTCATGCCATTCTCCTGCCTCAGCCTCCCGAGTAGCTGGGACTACAGGCACCCGCCACCACGCCCGGATAATTTTTTGTATTTTTAGTAGAGACGGGTTTCACCATTTTTTAGCCAGGATGGTCTCAATCTCCTGACCTTGTGATCCTCCTGGCCTCCCAAAGTGCTGGGATTACAGGCGTGAGCCCAGCCTGCTCTTGTGATTTTATATTTTGTTCTCTCTCTTTTTAAATCTCTTTACTATTGTTTCAGTAGCAATTCAGAAAAAAGCAGAGGTATCTAAACTGGAAGGAAACCTAATCGTGTCTGGTACTGTATTATACAATCAGGGAAGAGGACATAGGCCATTTCTATAGAGACAATTTTAAATGAGTTCTTTGTCTTTGGGTTTAAATTATCCACTTCACAGCCCACTAAGAAGCGTCCTGCTTTCGGGGGTCTTTCAGCAGAGCCTGCAGAGTCATCTCAGGCTGTAGTGAATTTACCGCCCTTTCCACCATCAGACCCTGGCTTCACCATTTCTGATGTATTTGAAAGTCTTCTATGGTGGCTGAGTGCATGGTGTTCCATGCGAACTGAATGAGGCCTTTGGCTATTTTACTTAAGCATTGTAAAGAGTGTTGTGTCATTTTGGAAAGAGCAAAACAATAGGGGTAGGAAATAGATCCATGGTTGCCCGGGACTGGGGTGCATGGAGGAGTTGACTAGAGAGGGCACAAGGGAATGTGGGGGTAGTGGAAATGTTCTTTATTTTGTTTGTAATGGTGGTTACACTTTTGTGTGTCTTTGTCAAAATTCACAGAAGTGTACACTAAAAACACTGAATTTTACTGTATATAAATTATACCTTGATAAACAAACAAACAAACAGAATGTGCCTTGGAAAGAGGTGATTAATAGAAATGCGATTGCCTTCTCTGTGGCCTGGTTCCCGTGTAGTCCAGGGAGTCCCTGTTTGTGGACGTGTACCACTGAGAAGTGGTAGCCGTGTCCCCCGAGGCTGTCTGTGGATGTGGAGGTGAGAGGGATAGCAGGGCAGCATTGCTCCTGCATCAGCTGCCCTCAACCAGGCGCTAAACTCAGACCTGAAACTGTGGGTGTGGCAGCCTCACTGCAGGATGCAGGAGAGCCTGCCCAGTAGCTGTGCCTCAGACCTGTGCTTTGTTTTCTCGCTCAGCTCCTCATTGTTTCGGATCAGGCTTCAGAAGTCACGTTTGTTTGTTAGACAATCAGGGTCACAACAGACAAAAGGAGAACTTGCTTAACTCTCAAGTTACCTTAGACAGTGTCTTCCATTTCCCTTGTGATCATAAACCGAGAATCTCAGAGAGCCTTTTAGTCACTGTGGTAGAAACTTATATGTGTCCGTGGGTGGGGGGTGGTGGGGTTAACTGTTTCCAAGAGGTTAAATTCCATTAGAATATGGGGCAGATCTACAATAATTCTTCTGGGTCACAACCAAGTGAGATATATCCTAGTTGTATTTACTTCAAGTGCTTTGGGATTTATAGATGAGATACTTATCTAATTGCTTATGTTTCATTTGTGCATTATTTTTTCCAAGCATTCAAAATAGCATTACAAGTTCTTTAATGAAGATGTTATCACTAATGCTAATCACTAAGGATCCCTAATGATAACATATTTTCATAGCACTGTATGGTTTTCAAAACATTTTTATTTGATCTTGATGACCCTATGAGATAGACAGAAGCTATAAATCTCATTTTATAGATAAGAACATTGATGCTTAGAGATGTTAAGTTATTTGCCCAAAGTCTTGTGTATCAAGTGAGAGAAGGTTGAGTGCTGTGGCTCATGCCTGTAATCCCAGCATGCTGGGAGGCTGAGGCAGGAGGATCACTTGAACTCTGGAGTTTGAGACCAGCCTGGGAAACAGAGCAAGGTCCTGTCTCCACAAAAAATCAAAAATTAGCTAGATGTGGTGGCGGCAGCTGCTACTCGTGTGGCTGAAGTGGGAGAATCACTTGAGCCTGAGAGATTGAGACTGCAGTAATGGCCATTGCAGTCGCCCTGGGCAACAGAGCGGACACTGTCTCAAAAAAAAAAAAAAAAAAAAAGGTGGGAGAGCTGAAGCAAGAACCTGTGTCTCCTGGCTCTTGATGTCATACTTGTTTTATTAAATCATTTCGTCTTCATTTTCCAGTCTTTCATGCAACTCATTGGCAGAACCAGAGGGTTTCAGCTCCTAGTCAAGCTTACTCAGTATTACTCCACAAACCCTTAATTTAAAAACACATGGTGGTCTGTGTTTTTCAGTTATTTTGTGAGCATTAATTGTACCAGTCTGCCGTTTAGTCTGAGGGGCAAATACTCAAAATGTATAGAGTCACCATGGGCACATGCTGTACTCTTCTGAAGATCTTGTTGTTCGTGTATTCATTTTACAGACGTCTCTTTCTGCCTTCTGCGTGAGCTGGTCTAATTACTAGGGGTAACACGAAGATGATTCCTACATGGATTTTGCCCTCAAGTTTATAATTTCATGGAGAAGATCAGACATGGACATACATAGCTATAACATAGAGCAGGGAGTGAAAAATGAAGTATAGAAATAGTCATATAAAAGCTTGAAGAAAGGAGCTTTATAATGTAAATTTTGCTGACTTGAGAAGTGCCACTAAATGCTTGAACTTTTGGTTCGTTGTTTGATGCCATATTTCTTAACAAACCAGAGTACAAAGAACTGCTGTGGTATTTAGTAGTGGAACTAAAGCATCTGTGTTGTAGGAATTTCCTCGAAATTTCTTTGAAACATATTGAAACCAAGTGTGCACACTCTCACCTCTGTTTCCTGTTGTCATTGTGCACCCCATCTGACGGGAAACTATACTTACTGGTTTTGCATTTCAAAGAAAAATCTGGTTAACTTTTTCAGCTCTTAAAGAGATGCATAGTGGCCTAAACTGTTAATGAAACTGTTACATAAAAGTCTGCATTGTACTGTCAAAGACTTATGAGTCAAATAGCTTAACAGTTGATTACACATAAATTGTGTCCCTAAGCAGCACACTTCATTCTCCAAGATGGTCTTTCCAGGGCAATCAAATAAAATAGTAGCCCTGATTATTACAGAAATTAATCAGGCATACACTTTTTCTTTAAATTTTTTTTTTAGACAGGGTCTCCCTCTGTCACCCAGGCTGGAGTGCAGTGGTGCAATTATAGCTCATTGTAGCTTTAACCTCCCAGGCTCAAGCAATCCTCCCACCTCAGCCTTTCTAGGAGCTGGGACTACAGGCACATACCACTACACGTGGCTAATTTTTTATTTTTTTGTAGAGACGGGGTCTCACTATGTTGCCCAAACTGATCTCGAACTCCTGGGCTCCAGCAATCCTCCCACCTCAGCTTCCCAAAGTGCTGGGATTACAGACATAAGCCACCACACCCAGCCCACTTTATCTATAGAAGGCAGCACTGAACTTTAGGATAAAGGTTGGTATAATTATAGAATAGAATGTAGTCCTTAGCCATATTTTCCTCTTATTAAAATCTTAGGCCAGGCACGGTGGCTCAAGCCTATAATCCCAGCACTTTGGGAGGCCGAGATGGGCGGATCACGAGGTCAGGAGATTGAGACCATCCTGGCTAACCCGGTGAAACCCCGTCTCTACTAAAAAATACAAAAAACTAGCCGGGCGAGGTGGCGGGCGCCTGTAGTCCCAGCTACTCGGGAGGCTGAGGCAGGAGAATGGCGTAAACCCGGGAGGCGGAGCTTGCAGTGAGCTGAGATCCGGCCACTGCACTCCAGCCTGGGTGACAGAGTGAGACTCCGTCTCAAAAAAAAAAAAAAAAAAAGGTCTTAAATGCTGGTAACACCAGATGTTTATGTCCTCTGCTAATCCATATTGTAACTTTTGTTTTTCTTTTTGTAGAAACGGTCCCACTATGTTGCCCAGGCTGGTCTTGAACTCCTGGCCTCCCAAAGTGCCGGGATTACAGGTGTGAACCACTGCATTCAGCTGTGTAAACTATTTTTTAATTTTTATTTATTTATTTATTCGTTTATTTATTTGTTTTTTTGAGATAGGGTCTCACTCTGTCACCCAGGCTGGAGTGCAGTGGCATGATCATGGCTCACTGCAGCTTTGACTTCCCTGGACTCAAGCAATTTCCCTGGACACCGTGCCCGGTATAAACTATTTTTAAAAGAAAGAGTGGCCAGGCATGGTGGCTCACGCCTATAATCCCAGCACTTTGGGAGGCTGAGGCAGGCAGATCACTCGGGGCCAGGAGTTTGAGACCAGCCTGGCCAACATGGCAAAACTCTGTCTCTACTAAAAATATAAAAATTAGCTGGGCGTGGTGGCACGTGCCTGTGGACCCAGCTATTCAGGAGGCTGAGGCAAGGGAATCACTTGAACCCAGGAGGTGGAAATCGCAGTGAGCCGAAATTGCGCCACTGCACTCCAGCCTGGTTGACGGTGAGAATCTATTTCAAAAAAAAAAAAGAGGGAGAGAGAGCAAGCAGTTAGCCTGAGTACTTAACAGCAGTAATGGTAATAAGTATCAGTGGGTCACATCTACCCTTTACAAAGTTATTTGTCTCCACAATTCCACTGTGAACACTGGGGCTGGGACTCTGCAGCTCCCTCCATTGCTTGCTGCACTTGGCCACCTGCTGCCAGTGGAGGGTGCTGGAAGGTCTACAGGGCGGGAGGAGAAGGACCCACTGCTTCTTGCGCCTGGCTGTTCCTATGACCACCATCCCAGCAATGCCTTTTCATTCCACCAGCTGCAGTTTGTTACAACCTTCAGTTGTTTTTATTTGTTTGTTTGTGTTCTCCCCCCAACAAACCCAGAACCAACTGGGCAGTACCCTCACCTCAGAAGTCTGAGTCCCAGCTTCAGAGGGTCCCTTCTCCAGGCTTTCAGGATCTCAGAACCCAACCTCTCTCCCCTTTGTTCCCTCAACCATGGGGATGGAAACTCTTTCCTGCAGTTTCTGTCTGTCAGCTCCGTGCCCCCTTTTCGTGTTTTGGTTCCTTGATATCCATTTAACCAGTTTCTTGTTTTTTTTTTTTTTTTTTTTTTTTTTTTTGAGACGGAGTCTCGCTCTGTCGCCCGGGCTGGAGTGCAGTGGCCGGATCTCAGCTCACTGCAAGCTCTGCCTCCCGGGTTCACGCCGTTCTCCGGCCTCAGCCTCCCGAGTAGCTGGGACTACAGACGCCCGCCACCTCGCCCGGCTAGTTTTTTGTATTTCTTAATAGAGACGGGGTTTCACCATGTTAGCCAGGATGGTCTCGATCTCCTGACCTCGTGATCCGCCCGTCTCGGCCTCCCAAAGTGCTGGGATTACAGGCTTGAGCCACCGCGCCCGGCCCAGTTTCTTGTATTTAATTCTGCCTCTTAAAATAGCTTGTGTAGTACCTGTTTTCCTGATTAAACCATGATTAATACAACTTTTACTCTGACAAATTTTGAGGTCGCTGTTATGGAGTTCATTTCACTGATAAGGAAATGGAGGCTTAGTAGGGCAAAGCAGGTTGTCTAAAGTCACCGTAACCAGCAGCATAGGAGCTGAGACCCACGCCTTCTGCTCGTAGATCCTGGGCTCCTTCCATTTCATCTTGGCATTTCTCTTGCTGAATTAATTTTTTTAATAATTTATTCTTACAGAAGAATCACAGAAGATAATAGAGTTGCCATATAGCCTTTACCCAGCTCCACCTAAGGTTAACATCTTACATAACCGCGACACATTTATCCAAACTGAAAATTAACACAGTTACATTACTATTTTTAGAACTAGACTTTATTAGGATTTTACCAGCTTTTCCACTATTGTCCTTTTTTAGTTCTAGGATCTAGTCCAGGATACTTTTGGTTCTCATGTTTCCTTCATCTCCTCCAATCTGTGCTAGTTTCTCAATTTTTCCTTGCTCGTCATGACCTTGACAATTTTTAGATGTACTGGCTAGGTATTTTGTAGAACTTCCCTTGATTTGGGTTTTTCTAATGTTTTCTTCTGTAATATCAAAAGACCAGGGTTATAGACTTTGGGAAAGAAAACCACAGATGTAGTTGCATCATATCAGAGGTACATAATATCACATGACTTATTACTGTTGGTATCAACCCTGTTTACTTGGTCCGGGTGGTACAGGTTTATCCACTGTAAATCTTCCCCTTTCCATGATGTATTCATTAGAAGCCAGTCACTAAATCCCCTTGCTGAACTTTTGACTTACCACTTAATTATGGAGCCATGCTTTCTTTATAGACTATTAACTAGCATAAAATAATTTTTGTATTAATGACCAGACTGAGAATTATAAACTTAGGAGCCAAACTAACACTATTGGAAGATACTAGCATGCATTGCTTTGGGGGGGAATTATCTGTTGCATCTCTTGCACCATCTTTGCTTGCACCTTGTTTAAACTTGAACTTGGCTATTTTTAGTCTCAGAAAGCTTGTGGTTAATGCTAAGACACCTATTTATTCTTCAGGGACTGTAATCACCTCTGACAAGCCCTGAAGGATGTTCAGAAGCCCAGGGTCTTAATGAAATGCAGGAAATAAGTAAAAAGAAGAAGAACCACAGAGAAGAGGTTGCTGAGAATAAGGAAAATTGGAGGTGATGAAGGATGTGGCTCAAGGAGTGGAGATTTACAAGGATGGGCTGAGAAGTGATGGGTGACCACATTGGGCAGTGGAGTGATCCCAGGTAGGAGGCCGTGGGATGCAGTACAAGAGAACATAAGTCACCTTGAAGTTGGAGCATGATAGAGTATGGGTGTTCACCATCTAGAACCTAAAGTTCTATTCACTGCGTTTCACTATATCTGGTCTTTAAATGAGTTTAGACTTTCATAAAAGCCAAAGTAAGTAGTTCACTTGGTTTACAGAACCTTGGCTGCCCACTGCTATTGAGGGGTGACTGAAGAATAATCAGAGCTCTCACGACTCTTAGAAGCTTAGCAATGCAAAATGGAACAAGTGCCACCTTATTAAACTAGCTGCAGAATAGGTTTTTTCATTAGGGTTTCCACACATCTTTACATTAATAACTCAGAAAATAAAACTGTCAGGGCTGGGCGCGGTGGCTCACACTTGTAATCTCAGCAATTTGGGAGGCTAAGGCAGGCAGATCATTTGAGGTTAGGAGTTCAAGAATAGCCTGACCAACATGGCAAAACCCCATCTCTACTAAAAGTTACAAAAAAATTAGCTGGTTGTGGTGGTGAGCACCTGTAATCCCAGCTACTTGAGAAGCTGAGGCAGGAGAGTCTCTTGAACCCAGGTTGTGGAGGTTGCAGTGAGCTGAGATTGCCACACTGCACTCCAGCCTGGGCGACAGAGTGAGACACTGTCTCAAAAAAAAAAATTAATTAAAAATAAAAAGAAAATAAAACTATCAGGTACATGCTATGGATTTTTATTTTATGCTATTTTGTTCTAATTACCTAGGGCTTCTATGCCACAGGATTAGCTAAAGAAAATAAAATCCTGGCTGGGCACTGTGGCTCACGCCTGTAATCCCAGCACTTTGGGTGGCCGAGGTGAATGGATCACGAGGTCAGGAGTTCAAGACCAGCCTGGCCAACATGATGAAACCTCGTCTCTACTCAAAATACAAAAAATTAGCTGGATGTGGTGGCAGGCACCTGTAATCCCAGCTACTCGGGAGGCTGAGGCAGGAGAATGGCTTGAACCCGGGAGGTGGAGGTTGTGGTGAGCCAAGATTGCGCCACTGCATTCCAGCCTGGGTGATAGAGCGAGACTCCATCTCAAGGAAAAAAAAAGAAGAAAAGAAAATCCTATTAGAGTTACTGATTGAGTAGTGGCTTTCTTCCCAGGGCTGTATCTGCAAATACATAGCCTAGCCAGAGTAACCAGACCTTGCCAGGGCTTTGAATTCCATGTCTGTTTGGCTTATAAACTTGACTGTTTCTATTGATATATTTCATACTATTATTCTTTTTCTCAAACCAGAGTTGAGATTTTATTTATTTATTTATTTATTTTGAGTTGGAGTCTCATTCTGTCGTCCAGGCTGGAGTGCAGTGGCGCGATCTCAGCTCACTGCAACCTCCGCCTCCTGGGTTCAAGCAATTCTCCTGCCTCAGCCTCTCAAGTAGCTGTGATTACAGATGTGCACCACCATGCCCAGCTAATTTTTGTGTTTTTAACAGAGATGGGGTTTCACCAGTTTGGCCAGGCTGGTCTCAAACTCCTGACCTCAGGTGATCTGCCCACCTCAGCCTCCCAAAGTGCTGGGATTACAGGCGCGTGCCACTGCCCCCGGCCCAGAACTGAGATTTATAGCCTAGTAGACTTCAGAGCATATTTTCCTTCCAGGAATATGAGAGAAGTCTTGACAACTCTTGTAATTAATCTTGAATCTTACATAAGTAGTTTTTTGTTTCGTTTTGTTTTTTGTTTTGAGATGGGGTCTCACTCTTGTTGCTCAGGCTGGAGTGCAGTGGTGTGATCTGGGCTCACTGCAACTCTGTCTCCTGAGTTCAAGTGATTCTCCTGCTTCAGCTTCCCGAGTAGCTAGGATTACAGGCACCCGCCACCATGCCCAGCTAATTTTTTGTATTTTTAGTAGAGATGGGGTTTCATAGTGTTGGCCAGGCTGATCTCAAACTCCTGACCTCAGGTGATCCACCTGCCTCAGCCTCCCAAAGTGCTGGGATTACAAGCATGAGTCACTGCGCCCGGCCCATAAATAGTTTTAGAGTCGATGTATTTTAATGGGACATGAAAGGACAGCTTGGAGTTTTTCGGCTTGAAGACCAGTTTACAGTTTCTTATTTTTTGTTTTTGAAATAGAGACCGGGGAGGATTTTGGTCCTCTTGCCCATCTTAGTAATTGGCCTATCAAAAATGCCTCTGTTTTAAAATATCTGGAAAACTTCATACTTGGCATTAGAACATTCAAATACTTGTTTGGGAAGAAATATATGTATGTTTTATATATATATATATATATATATATTTTTTTTTTTTTTTTTTTTTTTTTTTGAGACGGAGTCTCGCTGTGTCGCCCAGGCTGGAGTGCAGTGGCCGGATCTCAGCTCACTGAAAGCTCCGCCTCCCGGGTTTTTACGCCATTCTCCTGCCTCAGCCTCCTGAGTAGCTGGGACTACAGGCGCCCACCATCCCGCCTGGCTAATTTTTTGTATTTTTAATAGAGACGGGGTTTCACCGTGTTTGCCAGGATGGTCTCGATCTCCTGACCTCGTGATCCGCCCGCCTCAGCCTCCCAAAGTGCTGGGATTACAGGCGTGAGCCACCGTGCCCGGCCTTGTTTTATATTTTTAAATGCCTATTTAGATTGATATTGGTGCTTGCTTCTCTAAGCATATTCTTCACATACATACAGTGTCAAGGCATCTCAAAACCTGCTGCTTAAAAGTGTATTCTTATTTGTGAGCTGGGTTATGAGTCTCCTGACCAAATGAAATCAGGAAGTGAGGCAGTGAGGATGGGTTGCTCGTCTGAAAGGAGTAATCTCTGACCACTAGTCATTATTTACCAACTCACTGGAGGGGAAAAGATGACTGTGTTGGCTTTATTAAAAGCACTCCTTTCTCCTTTTAACTCAACTTAAAATTAGCTGGTTTTAGGCAAAATCTTTTGCAACTCAAAACAACTCGTCTTCTAGAAGGTAGTTTTATTTTAGAAGCACAACATGATTGGGTAGAAGGTTTTAGCCTGCTGGGAAGGGAGGCTTCCTCTCTGGGGGCCTGGAAGTCAAGTAGGTTCGTTTGTCATCTAAGCAGTTCATATAGCCATGTAGGTGTGTTTAATGACAGAGTGGTACTGAGCTTGTTGCCTGGTCTCAGTATTCTCGAACAATGAGTCAAGACCTAAAACATAAGGAGAGATACAGAATGGATTTGTGATGGTCATTACCAAGATCTGTGCAATTTTATGATGTGTTCTTTACTCTGAGGTAGGTTTTTCATACTCATCACCTGTTAGGGTGAACAGAGAGAATTGCTTAACTCGGCAATTGCTTAATTAAATATTTTGGAAAAGGTCAACATTAGGTGGGAGGTCGTATAGCCATGACATTGATCTTGTGTACTTCCCGCCAAGAGACCTAGCAGAGGAGTTCAAAGACTATAAATGGAATGCTTTCTTGGATCGATTTCTTTGATAGCCAAATCTGAATACAAAGCATATTTGTGTTCAGGGTCATCTTGTGACACTCTCTTGCTGTCTCCCTCATATCTTTGATTTGAGTACAAAGAATGTCTTGTATCTTGTCAGCTTTGTAATTACCATTTATTCTAAGCTGGTGATTGGCTCCCCGTGAGAATTGGATGGAAAATTAGTGAAAAGGGGTTTACTGCAGTTAATATAGATCATTGTTGTTCTGGTCTACAGCAGGCACATCAGTCTGTCTCAGGGATGCATCTGGCTAAATAGGCAAATTTGTATTCACTTCACAGCATTCAAGCAAATACTAAGCTGCTCTCCCTAACACCGATCTAAGAAAATGTTCTAGAGCATCACCAGTCTAAAAATATCTGCTGGTAAGCCTTGGACACGTTATGTATCTCAGAAGAGGGGAAGCAGAGAAAGCTGGGAAAATAACCAGGCATCAAATAAAAATGAAATAGAATTTAAACACAAAAACCCTATAAAAGAAAGAGATTATGTTAGTACCATAAATGCGTTTTTGATATGACCCCAGGCGTTGGTTTCTATAGTAATTATTATTTGATTCTTTGGCATAAATATTAAATGTCTGCCCAATATATAAAATGTGTACTTTGCTTTTTTTTTTTTTTTTTTTTTGAGATGGAGTCTCGCTTTGTCGCCCAGGCTGGAGTGCAGTGGCACTATCTTGGCTCACTGCAACCCCTGCCTCCCAGGTTCAAGCGATTGTCCTGCCTCAGCCTCCTGAGTAGCTAGGATTACAGGCGCGTACCACTGCTCCTGGCTAATTTTTTGTGTTTTTAGTAGATACGGGGTTTCCCCATGCTGGCCAGGCTGATCTTGAGCTCCTGGCCTCAACCAACCTGCCCACCTCAGCCTCCCAAAGTGCTGGGATTACAGGCATGAGCCACCGCTCCCAGCCTGTACTTTGCTATTTTAATTATAAATTGTCTAAAATGATTTCCTGTCTTTGGAAGCATATTTTTGGTATTTTGGATTTTTTTGTTTTTACTTAAGTAGAAAATTAATATAATATAAATTACATAAATAAATACATAATTTATAATTAAGTAAATGAAAAAATAATTGAATAAATGAATGATAAAAGACAGCTCTTCCTTACAGTAGAATCCCAGCTAATAAATGTAGAAAGCTGTAATTATTCTATATCCATAAATGTTTTTTAATGTAGAAGAAATGATAGAAATTAGCCAGCTGTGATGACTTGCTTGTAGTCCCAGCTACTCGGGAAACTGAGGCAGGAGGATCACTTGAGCCTAGTAGTTCAAGGCTGTAGTGCACTATATGGTCACAATGAATAGCCACTGCACTCCAGCCTGGAAACATACCAAGACCCTACCTCTAAAAAACAAAACAAAACAAAAAAATGTGTGTGCATTTATTTTGGTACATAATTAAATATTATTAGCTGCAGAAGACCAGCATTTTTTCTTTCAGTGTGGTCTCTAACCTACCTGCATCAGAATTGGTTGGAATGTTTATTAAAATACAGATTCCTAGTTCCTACCCCAAACTAGCTGAATCAGAATTCTAGTGACAGGGCCCTGGGATCTGCAGTTTTTAAAAATACTCCCATGTGAGGCCGGGCGCGGTGGCTCACACCTGGAATCCCAGCACTTTGGGAGGCCCAGGCAGGCAGATAACCTGAGGTCAGGAGTTCGAGACCAGTCTGACCAACAGGAGAAACCCTGTCTCTACTAAAATTACAAGAAAATTAGTTGGGCATGGTGGCAGGCACCTGTAATCCCAGCTACTCAGGAGGCAAGGGTGAGACAGGGGAATCGCTTGAACCTGGGAGGCGGAGGTTGCAGTGAGCCAAGATCGCACCACTGCACTCCAGCCAGGGCAACAAGAGCGAAACTCCATCTCAAAAAAAAAAAAGTACTCCCATGTGATTCTTGGCCCCTCTCAAGTTTGAGAATCACTGAGTTAGAAGTTCACTGGCTAAGTAGTGGACAGAGAATCAGATGCAAACTCTGTTACTGCCTCCCTACATGGTCATTAATAAACTTTACATACTTTCTTAGTGCCTCATCTTGAAATCTTTCATTATTTCTAGAGTTGCCCAAACTGTTAATTATTTTAATAAACCTGACCTATCTCCCAAGGAAGTGTTGGTTAGGTGGACTAAAAATTATTATTTGAATAATTTATGTTAATTGAAGAAAAGCCAGAATATTATGATTAATATGAAGTAGTCAGAAAAAGAAAATGCACACACACAATAACCAACAGAAGCAGGCCAGGTGCGGTGGCTCACGCCACAGCGCTTTGGGAGGCTTGAGACCAGCCTAGACAACATACTGACATCTAGTCTCCACTAAAAATAAAAAAAATTAGGCCAGGCACAGTGGCTCATGCCTGTAATCCCAGCACTTTGGAAGGCCGAGGCAGGTGGATCACGATGTCAGGAGTTCAAGACCAGCCTGGCCAACATGGTGAAACACCATCTCTACTAAAAATACAAAAATTAGCCAGGTGTGGTGGCAGGCATCTGTAATCCCAGCTACTCAGGAGGCTGAGGCAGGAGAATTGCTTGAACCTGGGAGGTGGAGGTTGCAGTGAGCCAAGATTGTACCACTTCACTCCAGCTTGGGCAACAGAGCAAGACTCCATCTTGGGGAAAAAAAAAATTAGCTGGGCATGGTGGCACACACCTGTGACCCCAGCTACTCAGGAGGCTGACGCAGGAGGATCGCTTGCGCCCAGGAGGTCTAAGCGGCAGTGAGCCATGATCGGGCCACTGCACTCCAACCTGGGTGACAGAACAAGACCCTGTCTCAAAAAAAAATAAAAATAGGCCGGGCACGGTGGCTCACGCCTGTAATCCTAGCACTTTGGGAGGCCAAGGCGGGTGGATCACCTGAGGTCAGGAGTTCAAGACCAGCCTGGCCAACATGGTGAAACCCCATCTCTACTAAAAATACAAAAGTTAGCTGTGCGTGGTGGCATGTGCCTGTAATCCCAACTACTTGGGAGGCTGCGGCAGGAGAATCACTTGAGCCCAGGGACGGGGTAGGTTGCAGTGAGCCAGGATCACGCCACTGCACTGCTACCTGGGCGACAAAAGTGAAACTCCATCTCAAAAAATTAAAATAAAAATAAATAAAAATTAAAAAATAAAAGTAACCAACAGAAGTATACAGTATCAATACTTTCTTTACCTGAGAATTGATGGGGATAATATAGTTTTCACTTATTTATGCCATATATATATATAAAACGAGGCCTGAATCTAATAGCAAATGAAAACAAAGTATATACTTAAAAAAAAAGATTTATATTGAAGTTAACTTTACTTTTATGGATGGGATGAATGCATTATTGTGTTCCCAGACTACTGGGAATTGCCTAATAATTTACACACACAATAAGATGTCCTTTCACATGTACTGTGACCATTTTTTTTACAGCAAAAATAGTACAACTGTAGGGGTAGTGTAATATTTGAAATCAGAATGGTAAAAAAACAAATCTAGGACATGTGGTTGATATACACACACACAGACTAAATGTGTGTGTGCCCATGTGTATGTGAATGCATGTGCACCCTTCTGCCTGCATTTGGGCCTGGTCTGGCAGTTTCATCTTTTGTCACCAGGTGGCACTTTGCCGATGTGATGTGCACGTAAAAGGAAACTGATGAGCACCAGGGTAAAAAACCAAAGAGGAGCTGCTCACATACACACAGAGCCTTCGTCAGCAAACACCTGAGGTCCACCAAAAGAGGTCTTCTGACTGAGCCAAACTCTACTTCCATTCTGGGCTTGAGATGTTTGGGATTTAAGTTATTCTCAGATTCAGGCTTACTTCAGTACAGACACAGCAGCCCAGTCCCAGGAGGATGCTGTATCCAAGCATGCAGGGCACCAGATGCAAGCCTGACACCCCTTTACAGATGGAACTAAGAGAGGTTTGCTTGACTCTTCACTGTGTCCCCCGGGCCTAGTTCAGTACTCAGGATACAGTGAGAGTGCTGAATGAATGGGTAAATGTCTTTGTTTTTTGAAAATTATTTATTTAATCTTTTTTTTTTTTTTTTTTTTTTTTTAGACAGACTCTCACTCTGTCACCCAGGCTGGAGTGCAATGGTGCAATCTCAGCTCACTGCAACCTCTGCTTCCTGGGTTCAAGCGATTCTTCTGCCTCAGCCTCTTGAGTAACTGGGAGTACAGGCATGCGCCACCACACCCAACTGATTTTTGTATTTTTAGTGGAGACGAGGTTTCACCATGTTGGCCAGCCTGGTCTCGAACTCCAGACCTCGGGTGATCTGCCTGCCTCGGCCTCCCAAAGTGCTGGGATTACAGGTGTGAGCCACCGCACCCGACCGTTTTTTGAAAATAATTTAGTGGAGAAGTCGCCATATTTTAGAACTATCTGGCAGTAACACATCTTTGAGCATCTTGGGTGGACATCTGACTGACATGTCCCTTGCTGCTGTGGCTGCTGGCAGTGTTCTCTGACATCACCCTGCCCTCAGTGTACATTTGTATCTTCTGCCAGTACTGTTAGATCTTACAGATAAAGATTTTGTCATACTGTGCTCCAAGAAACCTCTTCTAAGAAGACCTTAGATACTCCTGTTAAAGATGGAAAGGAGTGTGGTGTGTGGTGTACTTTTGTACATATTGCCACCTAAGCATAGGGCACCACTGGAGATTTTTGGCTAGCTTCCAGAACCTTCATAGAATTCGTACTATTTGCCATGATAGTATAACTTTCGGACTCCCTAAACTCTGCTCAGGTCCCTAGAACACTCCTAGGATTAGAAGAGCCTGCAGACTTGCCCTGCAGTAGCTGAAGCAATGCAGTAGAGTATGGCTTTCGGAGTCAGATGTACCTGGGTTCAAATTGTGTTTCTGCTATTCATTAGCTCTGGGACCCTGGATGATTACGTGAGTCTTTTGAGTCTCAGTTTCTTTATCTGTAGAATGTCAGTTTCTTTAACAGACATTCTTCATTTTTTAGTCAGCTACTGTATTTCTTCTGCATGTTAGACCGTCCTCCAGCATACACACAGAACTTACAGGCTGGTGAGAGTGGCAGGCATGTTGTTCCTGTCCAGAATATGAAACAAGAAAATACCTAAACTGGAGCTGGATGGCGGTCTTGGCCACACGATAATGCAAATGTGAATGTTACATAATGCCACTGAACTGTATACTTGAATGTGGTTGAGATAGTAAATTTCATGTTATGTGTATTTTACCAAAATAAAAAAAGACCAGGGCCAGGCGCGGTGGCTCAAGCCTGTAATCCCAGCACTTTGGGAGGCTGAGACGGGCGGATCACGAGGTCAGGAGATCGAGACCATCCTGGCTAACACGGTGAAACCCCCTCTCTACTAAAAAGTACAAAAATCTAGCCGGGTGAGGTGGCGGGTGCCTGTGGGCCCAGCTACTCGGGAGGCTGAGGCAGGAGAATGGCGTAAACCCGGGAGGCGGAGCTTTCAGTGAGCTGAGATCCGGCCACTGCACTCCAGCCTGGGCCACAGAGCGAGACTCCGTCTCAAAAAAAAAAAAAAAAAAAAAAAAG